>NW_015538065.1:363556-380057 GCF_001515605.1 Sinocyclocheilus anshuiensis
TATGTTTTTGTTTGTCCTTTTTATATAATTTATTTATTTAGTCCCTTGTTTCTTTTATTTATGTTTGTTTATATATATATATATATATATATTTGTTTGCTTTATTTACTTTATGTAGTTTATTATTATATTAATATTTATTTTTCACATTTGATTTAATTATTTGAGTATTGAAACTTTTGTTACTTTGTGCACTCCACGTTTATGTTTTTACCAAAGGAAATCAGGTATCAATAACAAAAGGGACCAATTTGGGGCTTCTTGTGTCAATAACCTCAGCATTATTATATTTTTTAACCTTTTATGCTGCTTTTATTGATAAGAGAATATAGAGAAGACGTGAATTATTAATAACTGCTTTAACAATTGACTTGCCTGTGTGAGAACCAGCAGCTTTGACAATTAATTCAGCATTTCAACATTATGTAGATTTCATTTAGAGCTCATTAAGCACTAATGCCACATTTATTTTCAGCCATGGGCTGTTCTTTCATGCACATTGTCCCAAATAATCCAGCAATAATTTGGTACAGTACATAAGCTGATTGAAATGTAGAAAACTGGAACGTTATGGCTTTGCTATGCGCAGTGCGTACAAGGTTCACGAAAGAGCCTAGATGAAAGCTGGTAAGATGAATTTCCTTTCACTGTGGAGTTATGTTTTCCCTCCTGGTAAAATATACAGTAATCAAACCCATAGAAGCTGAGAAACGTACAGTCAGACTTGAGAGAGCCGGGAAGGAGGGATGAAAGAAAACACAGCACATGTTGTCACGCAGAGGTGATTTATAATGTATGAGAAACACTCCACCTGTATTCTCGCTAGGGAATGAGAGCTTTGTATCTTGCATCCCAATATGTCATTGGCTACATTTTTTGAGTAGCATACTACTAGGACTATTTCTGCTGTATATAGTACGTAAACTGTGCAAAGTATGATTTTAAGAACCAAATGACCTCTTACATTGGCTAAAATGTGCAACATATAACCAGTGAATCCTACAATGTAATGCTTTGACTTGACCTTTTGACCTATGTTTGTTAAAAAATCCCAGAAGTAACATCAAAAATCATTTTAACATAATTATATATTGATTATTTGTTCAGATTGCTAAGATCTAAGACATCTTTATGCAATATTGTGTTAAAAGAAACACTATTGCATACTATTGTTTGGATCAGTATTCAATAGTACACTTGCATTCTATTGCAAACATTACCACATACTCAAATATAGCCCTTCTTCGTCTGTCTTTCAATAAACAGATGCTATGCTGTTTGTCATTTTAAAAATGAAAACCTTTGTTAAATTGGATCTTACTTTAGATTGAATATTTGCAATTATTTTTTGTTTCGAAATCGAGTTGATTCATTTTGTCTTAACAGATTGTATGCGCTTCAGTGATGGATTGTGGTTTTTCTTGGGTAGTATCTGCTGATGTTGACTGTTTAGTTTCTTGCCTGGGCAGGAATGTTCAAGGGCTGATCAAAGTGGTCGGGAGGCTGCTACAGATCCAGGCAAGTCAGCGGGATAACGGAGCAAGCTTCACCTGTCCATATTCAATTAGGTGAGTGCCTTTTCCAAGTGCGACAGCTGCTGCCAGTTTTTTTTCTCAAAACTCTCACCCTTGCCCATGTCTAGTCATATTGGATTTTAAACATACAAAATGATTTGCTATGGGCAACAGAATATGATGTAACACTACTCTTTTAAATATATGTAAATGACAAATTTCCAAATAAAGACCTCTTAGGTTGAACTACCATTAAAAAGTTTGGGGTTTGTAAGATTTTATAAAATGTTTTATTTCATTAATTATTTAGTTTCACCACGGCTGCATTTATTTGATCAAAATACAGTAAAATATTAATATTGTGAGATATTATAATAAATTAAAAGAACTGTTTTCTAATGCAATATATTATAAAATGTCATTTAATCCTGTGATAGCAAAGCTGAATTTTTTGCTCGAGAAACATTTCTTATCACAGTTAAAAAAGGTTATGCTGCTTAATGTTTTTCTGGTAACCAGGATACATTTTTAGGATTCTTTAATGAATAGAAAGTTCAAAATAACACCATAGAAATTGTGTGACATTAATAAATGTCTTTACTGTTACTTTTGATCAATTTAATACATCCTTCCTGAATAAAAGTAATAATTCTTTTTTTTTTATTTTTTTTAATAATCTTTCTGATCCCAAGCGTTTGAACAGAAATGTATCTATCACAATGAGGTTATGTGACCTCTGAGAAAACACCTTTAAGAAACCAAGGTTTTGTTCACATTTGAAGATTTCTAGAATCAGTTTGCACTTTCTGACCATTACTTACAGGTTCCATATGGACTTTCATCATGCATGTGTTTTTGTTTGTTTGTTTATTTATGTGAATTAATCCTGGTTTATATGACCTCTCATGATGAGTTACTTTATAATGAATCAAATGACTCTGCATGTCATTTTTCTCCTTCTCTGTCGAGTTCCTCCCTGGTGTGAAGATGAATGGGTGGAGGGCTCTGTGCTGGCCTGGGATTGGTGCTTGGCCTTTAGCACGGGTGGGCACTGAGGGAAGGCTTGAGGATTAATGGAAGATGCCCACTGGTGCTCATTGTGTCCGTCTGCTTGATGGCTCCTCTGCAATCTGCTCTGGGGTCACAAAGCCACTTACTGTAGATATCCAACAGAAGCAGAGAGGGTTAGGGTGGGGTTGTGTAGGGATTGTAGAAGAATAAATCAACTCTGTTTCCTCAGAAAAAAGACACAGATGAAAAGCTCAAACTATAAATATTTTTTATTTGTCTTGGGCACAGTATTCCCTAGGTGCCTGCTATACAAAACTCTTGTAACAGTCTTTTATGCTCACCAAGGCTGCATTTATTTGATCAAGCATACAATAAAAACAGTAATATTGTAAAATATTATTATTATATGAAATAACTGTTTCTATTGTAATATATTTTTAAAATGTAACTCATTCCTTGATGGCAAAGCTGAATTTTCAGAATCATTACTCCAGTCTTCAGTGTCACATGATCCTTCAGAAATCATTCTAATATGCTGATTTGATGCTTATAAAATTATATTATTATCAGTGTTGACCATTGTGCTGCTTAATTTTGTGTTACATTTTTTCAGGATTTTTGATGAACAGAAAGTTCAAAAGAACAGCATTTATTTTAAGGATTTTGTTTTTTGTAACGTAAAAAGTATTTACTGTCACTTTTGATAAATTTGATGCATCCTTACTGAATCAAAGTATTAATTTCTTTAAAAATAAATTTACTGACCCCAAAAGTTTGAACAGCAGTGTATAATCTTTTTTTTTTTTTTTTAACTGAAACTCAGTATATCACAATCAGATGCTAAGTAATTTGTTAGACTGATTTAAATCAGTAATCTGGGAGGCTGAGAGCATGTTTGACCAACTAATTAAAATAACTGAAAAAATAGCCATTTGTTTGTGAATCGAAATGCACAGAGTGGTCATACAGTACTGTGTGTATGTTGCATTTTTTCTTTGTTTTTGTCCAGCAAAGGCACAAAAGAAGGATGTGTTGTCTATTATTTTCTTTGTTTTATTTTTGTAATATTTTTGATATTAATTTATCCTATTCCTTCCCCTTCAGAGTGCAAACTCGCAACTCAGGAAAATATAATAAATCAAATCAAATACATTTTATTCACTATGGTGCTGTATATTCTGTCCAACTTCTGTAGACTCAAACTTTCAAATTCTCCTTGACTGCTGAAGTTTTAAACATGGTTAAGGAGTCTCGCTCTAAACTTTCCGTTCAGATAAGTGAGATGGAGGTCAATGTGTCAGCCAGCCATTGTCTGGCAGATAATGTTGTGGCTGTCTGCCGAAAACCGCCTCTGATGGATGAACCCTGATAATGTGATGGCTGCACCAGTTGGCTGGGGAACAAGAAGAGATAGATGAGCAAATGTTTGAACTGTAGGATGTCTGTGGAGGGAGTGGAGAGCTTTGGTGCAGCCCTAACATCTGGCTGGAGGTGACCCAGACCATAAATTTAAGTGCTGAAAGACTGTTTACCATGTAGAGAATCTTCAAGGTAGCTTTATAAAATATGTTCCTGTCCGACCCAGTGCCAAAGGCACACACAAACACCATGATCAGGGATTTGGATGAGTTCATTAATCTTGGATAAAAGGGAATGTGTGTTTGTTAATAAAAGGGCCTTCATTTGTATGTTAGCATTAAGGTTAGACATTAATCACCAGCATAGAATAAGAGGGAAAAGACATCCAAGCTCAAAACTGCAATAAGGAGGCTGATGCATTAAAGCAATAGTTGAAAATTTGCCGAAAATTTACTCACCCTCAGGCCATCCAAGATGTAGATGATTTTGTCTCTTTATCAAAACAGATTTGACTAAATTTAGCATTACATCACTTGATCGCCAATGGATCCTCTGCAGTGAATGGGTGCCGTCAGAATGAGAGTCCAAACAGCTGATAAAAACATCACCGTAATCCACAATTAAACTGCTCCTGGCCAAAATACAAGTCCATAATAACACTTCCTACAGCTGTTTTGACTCTCCTTCTGATGGCACCCATTTACTGTAGAGGATCCATTTGTAAGCATTTCTCTGAATCTGTTTTCTCCAAAACCTTCACTCTTTCTGTTCCTCTCTTGTGGAATGAGCTGCCAACATCCACCCGAAATGCCTTGACCACAATTCACAAATACTGACGTTTAATTATGTGCTTGATTTTTTTAGGACCTTCCCTCACCCCTACATCACAGTTCTGGAAAACCGTCCCGACTGCTGGCCCGCTCTGCTCCAGGAAATTGATGACTTCCTTCAGCTGGCTACAGACAAGTATGAAATCTCATTTAAGTCTATTATCAACCTCAACCAAGTGCTATATAAAATGTGACCCTGGACCACCAAACCAGTCATAAGGGTCAATTTCTCATAATTGAGATTTATACATCATCCCAGTATAAGGGTCACAAATGTCAATGAGGTAGACCATGTTTCTGGCCTTCTGTATCTCCTTTGCTATTGATGCCTCCTAAAATCTGTAATAACAGGACAGATTGAAAATGATTTCTTTTTAAACCTTTACAAGTTAAATTATGTCTATATTGTGTGATTTCTTTAGAGATGAGCCAGTATATGTGGAAATGTTGGTACCTTTTCTTCGTTACCTGTACTGTGAGCCCCAGAGGTTGTCAGAAAATGCCCTGCTCAGACACAGCCTCCTCAGGGTTCTGCTCCAGCCACGAGGGACTCCTGAGCCAGACAGCCCGCAGGAAAAGGGGGCATCTGGCACTAGGGTGGTCCGTGGGTTAATACGCAGCCTCTTTGACCTGCTTCCATACATGCTGGTAAGCTGGCGGATGATTTCTGATGTGCTTAACTGAAGTAGCTCTATAGCACTATGTGGCTTAGTCCCATAACTGAAGGTTTTATATTACCCGTGTAAATTCCCCATGGTGCATAGCTCTACTTTATGATTTAACAAAAGGCCTTAAAGGTTTCATACATTACCATTTAAAAGTTTTTTTTTTTTTTTAACCGATTGATCGATTGAACTGAGGGTGACTTTATAGACATTTATAAAGTTACAAAAGATGTCTATTTCAAATAAATGTTGTTGATTTGAATTTTATTCAACAAAGAATCCTGAAAAAACATGCATCACAGTTTAAAAATATTTGCAATTGTTTTTAACAATTCAGCACCAAAATCAGCATATTAGAATGATTTCTGAAGGATCATGACACTGAAGACTTGAGTAATGATGCTGAAAATTCTGCTTTGCATCACAAGAATAAATTACATTTAAAAATATTTTTATTTATTTTAAATTGTAATAATATTTCATTATTTATATTGTATTTTTGAACAAATAAATGCAACCCTGGTGAGCATTTTGAAAACATTAAAAGAATCTAACTTTTTAACAGTAGTATAGGTGATATGGAGCAATATGGGGTCAGTAAATAATAACAGAACGTTCATTTTTGGCTGAACTATCCTTTCAAACATTTTTACCACACATTTGTTCACACACTGTACCCAATATGCATTCAGTGTGTCATCGTCCTGTGATCCATCAGGTGGACAGTGTGACAGCAGTGGTTGAGTTCAGCTCATTTGCTGAATCTCTGACGTCAGCTCTGCTCACCGATCCAGGCTTCTGGAGAAAGGAACTGATCGAGCTGGCTCTTCAGCTTCTGTGTGCCTGTCAGCTCAGTGTTCATCTTGGAGGAGAACCAATGTCTCTCCTTCACACACTCCATCAGATAATACCCGCACATGCAGAGGTGAATGCACACATTACAGTGTTATTTTCTGCCTCATTTTCTGCATATTATTTAGGTGGAAATGGAAGTATGAGAAACAATAACCTCTATTCAAATCAGTGCCGTTTAATTGCATTCATTTACAAAATGCAGATTCAAAAATGCATTATTTTCAAAGAGAAAATTGCAAGATTAGTATTATTTTTTTATTGCTGCAGTTGCAGTCTCAGTGTGATCTCAACAAATCTTCTCCTCTCATCTTTATAATGGTTTTGTTTGCATAACGTTTTCTAGCTCAAAGCGATTTGCATTCAGCTTTCCCTCAGAGGCTCCATCTGTGTCAAGCCATTTGTCTGATTGTGCTCTATCTAACTGTAGGAACTCCCGTCTGAGCAAGTGATCATAGGAATCTCCCTGCTACTGCTAAGTGCCTCCACCTCTCAACAAACTGCCCTCCTAGAGCTCGGTAAAGCCCCTCTTGCTACAGTATCTGACTGCATCAAATTGACACAGCTAGCTTAATTTCCACAGAAAATGGTGAAATTATTACAGCCGGTTTTTGCACAGAAATTGTTACTTTTTCTTGCTGAGTTTCATGCTGATTGCAACATATACAAATAAAATTGTGAGGAAAAAAATATGTAAAAATGTAGACTCACTAAAAAGGTTTCATTTCAGGATAAATTGCATCAGAAAATGATGATGATTTATTTCTAAGGCTCATACTTGGGATTATGGATTTGAACCTTTAATTATATAGCACTTTATATGACACATATTGTTTCAAAGCAGCTTTACAATAATAAACAGGAAAATAACAGAATCAATTATTCAACTTCATCAAAAATGAGACAAATTTAAGTGCTGTAAAGCAGCTCTAAAAAGACAGTAGTATCAGTTCAGTGTTGATTCAGTTTAATAACTGTGTTCATCAGGCATAAAACAGTTCAATTTAGCTATATGCAGAAGGCAATATTGTTTTTCAACTGCAGACAAACCCTTAAACCTATATTTTAAATTTTAAATATGCCATTTGTCCAGCAGAGTTTGTGCTACAAACATAATTTTAGACCTAAAATTATGTGGTTTATTGGTGTACGGTAAATAATAAAATGAAGAAAAAGGCCTGCTGAACTGTCATGAATTGAATACTGACACTGTTGTCTTTGTAGAGCTTTTGAGAGAAACAATTTAATTTTTTTTCTCGTATTTTGTCATAATTGAGTCTGTTATTTCTGTGAAGCTCCTTTGAAACAATCTTTGCTATATAAAGCGCTAAATAAAAAAAGGTGACTTGATTGACCATAACATAATGCCTTGCTTGTTTCAAACAAGTTATTGTATTCACTAAGTTAGAGTTGTGAACTATAACTTGTCTTTTTCATTTCTGCCAGCTGTAAAGCTTGTCCCTCCTGAGGTTCCTCCTCCCTGGGGTGCGTCTTTGCTAGTGATGCCCTTGTTACAGGTGCTGTCCTGCTCCAGCCTCATGGAAGCTCTGACAGACTTGCAAACACACACAAAGAACCTTAAACTGGCCAACTCACTGTTGCAAACAGTTCAAAGAGAGCCCTCCGATCGAAAAGAGGTACCATAAATAATCATGCACCCATTCGGAAGACAGTTTTCAAAGTAGAGTGTGACATTAGGCTTTGCGTTTGCCTCTACAGGTCTCCACACAGCTGAGTTTGCCTCTCAGCACTTGGTACAGCGAGCTCCAAGTGGCCACCAGTGTCCTACACCGAATTTCCATAGAGTCCATGTCTACTGTAGAATGGCTTTACTCCCTGCAGTCATCACTCTCTGTCTGTGAACACGTCCCAGATACTGTTTGTCTCCTGGTGTCCCATGTTATCGTCAGCAGTCACGGGGATCTCTGCAGGTTAGCACTGCACACTGCCGCTGCCATCGCCGAGGCCGATCCTGCTAAGGTAAATTTTGCATCTCAGCGTTTAGTTTAGTTAGTCTGCTGTACTGCAGTTCTGTACTTAGTAGGAGGTTGTGTAGCCTAGTGGTTAATGCTTCAGACTGGTAACAGTTGGTAAAAGTTGAATAGCATTTAACACTTTTTTCTGTCCCTGCAACTTGATGGAATAGTTCTTTTCTCACCCTGTTTATTCCAAACTGTATGACTTCTTTACTATATATTTTACTACTTACTACTGTACTATACTACTTTACTATTCTTTACTGTTTTGTTCACATAAATTAAAAATTAAAGTGTAAAAATTAAACATAAAATTAAATTTAAAATTTACAACATGATAATGTACATTATTAAAAAAAAAGTAGTATTCGTTTTGAGATTTATTAAACATTTTAAAGTATTATTTAAATTATTAGTGTTTTTAATGATTGATTTTACATGACCTTTAAATGAATAATAAATTTAAAAAATCTTCTTTTGCAGTAAGATTTAAAAAAAAAAAAATGAATACTTTTATTGAGCAAGGAATACATTATTTGAAAGTGAAGTAAAGACATTCATGATGTTTTGTATTAACTTTCTATTCATCATCAAAGAATCCTGATATATATATATATATATATATATATATACATACAGTATATATGATTTCTGAAGGCTCAAGTGACACTGAAGACTGGAGTAATGATGCTGCCTCACAGGAATAAATTACATTTTAAAATATATTAAAATAGAAAACAGTTATTTGAAATTGCAATAATAGTTCAAAATAGTGTTATTTTTGTTGTATTTTTCAATATTATTCAGACATGGTGAGCATAAGAGATTTCTATCAAAAATATTTGAAAAATCTTACCAGCTCCAAACTACTAAACGGTGGTGTGTATAAAACAGTATAAATAGACATACTTTACTTCAGACTAAATTCACAGAGATTCTTCAGAAACTGTTGTACAGAATTGTTTTTATGCTCTTGTCTTTTTTTGATTGGCCTCCATGTTTCATTCAGGACTGTAAAGGATTTTCACAAAACACAAAGACTTTATAACAGTTCTCTAAGCTGTAATGATGAAAACCACAGTCGTTAGACGTGTTCCTTTTACACATTAAGAGCACCACATTGTTCCATGAACGACAGACATTTAACAAAAAATAGCACAATTGGAAAAACAATTTTCCCCTCATCTTACGCTTTCATTTCTATCCATTATCCAGATGTCAGTGTTACTAGGCAACATGCGCAGCCTTAGAAACTGGAGCAGTAATTACTTTTAGCTAAATGCTAAATGAAGGTGTATCATGGTACAGTAGACCTGTACTCCCCACTTACATTCATTACAGAATGCCTAAGGGCTCTTGTGGACAGAAGGTCATTAATACCAGAACGATTGGCAACCGTGAACATGGGAAGTGTGTGACCTGAGGGAGGATGTGCAGCCCTGCAGGACTGCTGTAATCACACTAACAGGAAGATATTCGAGGAGGAATATGTATCATCTGTCACTGGCTCTATGCCCTTATTAGAGGCCTTGGCTGGATGCTGAGATTCAATCTCTACTGCTTTCCGATTAGGGCTGGCTGATTTATTGAATGCTCACAGTATATTCACAGTGATTCCGCTGCTGATAGAAAATGATTGTGTTGATTTTATAATGTGATGTGCCTTAATTTTGACTATTGAGTTTACTAGAAAACTTGTCATTAGACTAGTTACAGGACCTTTCCTGTGAGAGAGCATTTAGTGGCATCTCTTATTTAAACTTTCAATAGCAGTGTTGTTGTTGGTAAGTTAAATTCATTTCAGTGAATCAGTTCAAACTTGGCATTTCAATTAAAGGGATAGTTCACACAAAAATGAAAATTCTGTCATTAATTACTCACCCTCATGTCGTTCCAAACCTGTAAGACCTTTGTTCATCTTCAGAACACAAATGAACTCTCTGAAGATTTTAGCATGGTGATGGATATGACAATGTTAATGTATTTGGTCTTGGTGGAATAGATCTGCAAATGTAAGCCCATACGTATGCAGCATGAACCAATCAGCTTGTGCCAAGTCGTTTAACTCTGAATATCATCAGTTACGTTAACAACCCGTCAGCGCCATCTAGGGTTTCATGACTGAAATATATATTTTTGATGCATTCCAAGAGCTCTCTGACCCTCCCATAGACGGCAAGGTCCTTACGCGATCAAGGTGCCGCTGACACAGGATGGCATACGTTGTTTACATATGTGATATTCTCCAAAATGGCGCTATAGGCGCTATTCATATAGGAGACGAATTGTTGAATAAAGTCATTATATATTTTTTTCTTTGCACACAAAAATTTATCTCGTAGCTTCGTATAATTACGGTTGAACCACTGATGTCACATGGATTATTTTAACGATCTCCTTGCTACGTTTCTGAGCCTTGATCGTGTAAGGATCCTTGCTGTCTATGGGAGGGTCAGAGAGCTCTCAGAATTCATCAAAAAATATTTTAATTTGTGTTCCGAAGATGAACGGAGGTCTTACAGGTTTGGAACGACATGAGGGTAAGCAATTAATTACATCATTTTCATTTTTGGGTGAACTATCCCTTTAACTAATTTAATGATTTATTCTCAAAAATGTCCACTGAAATCCCCATGTGACATTTTTTATATTAAAATATTTTGGTAAAATTGCTGTTTTTTTATTAACTTGGTGCATATAAATAATACATCTTCCTTATGTTTATTTAGTGAAAAGCAGTGAGGAAGGTAGATGTTGTGGGATTCAAAAACATTTTTGAATGAAACTAAATTTTTCAGCAAGAATGCATTAAATTGATATAGAATTTTAAAGACATCAGTTGATGTCTTATTTTAAATGCTGTTTTTTTTTTACTTTCTATTTATCACAGAATCCTTAAAATGTATCATGATTTTCACAGTATATTAAAAAGCACAACTGTTTTCAACATTGATAATTATAATAAGAAATGTTTCTTGAGCAGCAAATCAGCATATTAGAATGATTTCTGAAGGATCATGTGACACTGAAGACTGAAGTAATGGCTGCTGAAAATCACAGGAATAAATTCACAATATCACTATCTTTAGTGTGTTTTTAATCAAATAAATGCAGCCTTAGTGAGCATTAGAGACGTATTTTAAAAACATTTAAAATATGACCAAAACCAGACTTTTGAACAGTATTTCACTCTCCCCTGTACATCTCTGTTTTCTATTTTTCCACCCTTTCTTTGGTCCTCACTCATTATTAGGACTGTTAATTGGCTTGCTCTGTGGGTCAGAGGTTGTGCTGGTTTCAGAGGGCTGTGTCTCTCCTCTCAGCTTTCAGGAAGGGTTTTGTAATGGGGATGCTGAGGGGTTAATCTCCAATTAGAGGTTAGAACAACTGCTATGGAGTTCCTTCTCTAAGGGTTAAAAATCTTCTCAAGAGAGCAAAGATCCGGTACTCCTGGTTAGTGAGGGTCTTTTAAGGAGAGGCTTGTCTGGGGAATTGTTTTACAAATCCTAAAGATAAATTAGGAAAGATAGTAGATTTTATGTGATGTATTTTAGAGGCCATTTTTACACATTTATTAGCCTTCTTAGAAACACTTTACTTAAGTCCTGTATACAATGCTTGATCTAATTGGCCACACTAACAAAGGAGTTCTTTCTGGCAACGTGAAAAATATTGCATAATCAAACCTTATTAAGGCTATTAAAGCTAAGCACTATTGAGCGTATCGCTGCACCTGCAGCTGGGGAAATACCAATAAACCCTTGCATTTTAATTATGTAAAATGTTTCTTGTTAAAAGCATGGTGACTTTTGGAGATGTATAAATATTTTTTTGAATCAAAAGGGTTTTTATTTCTGTATAATGTAATTAGAGTTCTCTAGTTGGTGAATAATTACTTGTGTATGATTATTGTTCTTGTACCCTGTTCATTTCAAACTCTCTTTTCAAGTGAAATTGTATTTTATGTAGTTTTCAATACATTGAGAATTGTTGCGGCAAGTAAAGTTTATACAGTGATTGTCTTTACCCTTGCATTTAGCCTTAGGTTTTGAGGTTCAGTGATATATTAATATTTTAATTGCATCTCTGAACTTAATTCCACTTGCATTCATTGGTATAGTTTTATAGTTTTTGTTAATATTTTGAATATGATTTTATTTTTACACTTCAAATTTACACTTTGCCATTTTTTAAATGTTTTTATTTTTTTTTAAATAGAGTGTTTATATAGTTTTTAGTTTATTTAGTTATAGTTATTTTAGTACCGAACTAAATTTGGAATCTATCTAAATAAAACGATTATATATATATATATATATATATATATATATATTTAGTCACAGTTAGTATTTATTTTATTTTAAGTATTGAAAATGTTTTTTTAATCATTTTAGGATTTGTTAATAATAATAACCGTGCTTGCAACCACTTAACATTACTGAAATTTTAAAGTTCACACATGTGAATGTAAGTTTTTAGAATGAATATATTCTCACAGTAAGGGATTAATTTTTGTATTTATTTGATATTTATTTATTGACATTTATATCTATTTGGCAAATGCTGACTGTTTAAATAGCCTTTACATAGTGGAAGTAGATGCTAAGTGGTGTTTTACAGTCAATAATAATTAGGTTTTCCAGTGTGAGTACAGTGTCTTGAGCTGGCAGGCATTGTTCAGGGTCTCGTCTAGATCTGAGCCTCAAGGGGTCTAATCTTGATATGTATCTAGGTCTAGGAGGATGTGGTCTTGAATTCATCTCTGATGCCTCCAGAAGTCTTTCAAAAGAATCCCTGGATGAGTTTGTGTTTTGTTGGTTGCACATTTATGCATAACGCTGGCCTTGTGGGAATGTGAGCTGTTGTGTTTTCCCGAAGCAAAAGACTCCGATATAAACCAGCAGACCCCTTTAGACACCGCAAAGCATTTCGTTTGATGCCAAAAACATGAAATGAATTAGCAAAGCAGCTCTTGGGTATGTACTCAGATTTGAGGGCATAGTCCTCAATTCAGGTAGAGAAAGTTTTCAGGTCCTTCATACGGTCCGCAGGTTTTCACCAGTTTGTCACTCTTTACTGCAGCCCCTCAGTTTCTCCTGAAGTCGAGCATACGTTTCATTTTTATTTCACTTGAGCTGGGGAAACACTGGCCTTGGGCCAGTCTTTTAGTATTATAGAAGCTTCTGGAGCAGTGTTTATGCTACGGAAAACAGCTTGAGAAAATAAAGAAGGAGAGAAACAGGGTGTTAGTCAGACGGTTGGAGAGGATTGCAGCAACTGTTGGAATGAACTTCAAAGCCGAGGGCTCTTTGGCGTTCCTCGCCCGCTGCATGAGATGGATAACTTGTGACAGTCTTGCTCGGTTTAACTCGAATGAGGTGGGTGAGAAGAATAAGAATTTGCCCTCCCACCCCTCCTCCATCAGCCCCTCGCTGTGATGAGCATGTCTCGTTACGTTATGGGCTCCGGCGTTTCTTTGGTAGCCAGTCATGAGTGATTTTCCTGATTATCTGTTGTTTTAGCCTCTTTATTTTCTTAGAAGCCGTATTTCTGTGTACATGGTCAACTTTTTTCATTCCACTGATCTGACCTGTCTTTTTTCTTTTTTTTGTCTTGTTTTTCTTACTTGCTTGATTTCTTTCTCAACTATTTTGAATGATCAAACTGTAATAAAGCTATTAAAGCTGAGCAACATGAACTTTGTATTGCTACATCTTAAATGAGCGTTCACCCAAAAATTAGAAAATTTTGTCACCCTCATTTTGTTCCAAACCCGTATGACTTTTTTTTGTGGAATGTAAAATGAAAATATTTTGAAGAACTGTGTTTTTTGTCATTGGGGTCCAATGTAATTTCATAGATAAAATCTGACAATTCTTCACAATATAATTTATTTGTGTCATGCTAAAAAATCAAAGCCATGTTGGTTTGGAACGACATGAGGATTTTTACTTGCTTTTGCCTTTGTGCTTTCAGTATTGCTTGATTGTTGTCATATCCATCTTTCCGTCTTTCTTGCTGTTTACAGTTTTCATATAGTGGTTTTCAAGGGTCTTTGCATTGCATTTGTTTTACATGATTTAATTTTTAATTAAATTCTTTGTAGCACTTTTTGAAAGGATTGGATGTTAAGAATGTCCTGTGAGCGACTGATGATGATTTATTTAATTTCTGTCAGATTAATTAAAATAAAACTGAGATGATTATGTTTGGCTTTTCTACTGCTGGTAATCAACTAACAGCAATGTCTCGACCCCGTTCTTGAATTTTAACATTAACCGTCGCTAAGAACAGCTCATGTCTTTCTGAAATTCTTTCACAGATTTTGAGATGGTTACTTGTGCATTTATTACATCTGTTACATCATTGCAGCTCTTTATAAACTACACTATCAAAAGTTTGTAAAAAAAAATTTGTAAATTAAATTATTTTTATTTTTTTTAAGTCTCTTATGCTCACCAAGCCTGAATTGGTGCTTAAGAAACATTTCTTATTATTATCAATGCACAACACAAAGAAATCAACGGAACAACACAACGGAAACAAGCCACAACACAATGAAATTAGCACAGCACAATGAAATTAGCACAACACAACGGAAACAAGCCACAACTCAACAAAAGTTGCACAACACAATGAAATCGCCACAACGGAAACAAGCTGCAACACAACGAAATTAGCACAGCACAACAGAAACAAGGTGCAACACAACGAAAATGAAATCGCCACAACACAACGGAAACAAGCTGCAACACAACGAAAGTTGCACAACACAATGAAATCGCCACAATACAACGAAATTAGCACAACACAACGAAATTAGCACAACACAACGAAATTGCCACAACACAACGGAAACAAGCCGCAACACAACAAAATTAGCACAGCACAACAAAATCACCATAACACAACGAAATCTCCACAACACAACAAAATTAGTATAACACGAAAATTAGTTTTAACAACGAAATTAGCAAAACACAATGAAATCATCTCAACACAACGAAATTAGCACAGCACAATGGAAACAAGCTGCAACACAATGAAATTCGCACAACACAACAAAATCGCCACAACGAAATTAGCACTACACAACGAAATTGCCGCAACACAATGAAATTAGCACAACACCATGAAATCGCCACAACACAACAAAATCGCCACAACACAGCAAAATTAGCACAACACAGTGGAAACAAGCTGCAACTTGTGCGCTGTTGAGCAGATTCTTAAAGGGTTAGTTAACCCAAAAATGAAAATTAGCCTGTGATTTACTCACCCTCGAGGCATCCTAGGTGTATATGACTTTCTTCTTTCAGACGAATCCAGTCGGAGTTATATTAAAAGTTGTCCTGGCTATTCCAAGCGTTATCATTGCAGTGGGTGGGTGTTTTTGTTCAACAGTCCAAAAGACATTAAATAAAGACATCCATAATCAAATCTGCCTCACACGGCTCCAGGGGGTGAATAAAGGCCTTCTGTAGTGAATCCATGAATTTTTGTAAGAAAAATATCCATATTTCAAACATAATAAACACTTCTCGCTCACTCTCACTTCATCTAACTGTCATAAGTAGAGATCGACCGATATATCGGTTTACCGATATTTTCCCCGATATTTAAGCATTTTACAATAATCGGATATCGGTTTTGTAATATCGGATTCACCGATAAACGCCGCCATCTTGTGGATGTTTTGAGAATTGCACGCAGGATCACCATTGCAGTGCGTCTGAGGGGAAACAAGACAACAACAATGGCGTGCAGGGGTACTTGATTTACTGTAGTTAGTAAACTTTATTTAACATAACATAGCCATTAATGCACAAATGAGATGTATTACATAAATGCCTGATATGCAGTTTATGCAGCTTGGCTTGAAGAAATAGAGACGAACTCACGGAGTCACGTAAGATAATCCGTCATGTCCTGTCCCAATAAAGACGTAACTTTGCGTGAATTAAATAATATGCAGCCATGAATGGACGCATGTTGGAAATAAAAACGCTAAATTTACTTCTCTCTGTGTTGTATATTTGCTCATCATTAGTCTCGTGAAGCCGCTTTCATTTTGCTGTTCACTCACCGGGTTGATGCTCAGGAAATGCTCCAGCACGGCCACCGCATGTAACTTTTAACAAGATTCACTTGTTTAAAACACCCTAAATTGTATTAACATTTACTATATAACTGTAACAACATTCGTAGGTCGGGAAGAAGGAGGCGGGAACCGGCAAACACTTAAAGAAAACTTTAATAATAAAATAAACAAACACAAAATGAAAGTAAAGCGG
>NW_015538065.1:381228-386839 GCF_001515605.1 Sinocyclocheilus anshuiensis
GGTTGATGCTCAGGAAATGCTCCAGCACGGCCACCGCATGTAACTTTTAACAAGATTCACTTGTTTAAAACACCCTAAATTGTATTAACATTTACTATATAACCATTATTTCGCTAATAAATATCTAAATAGATACAACTCTATGGAAATTAATTATTTATTATCTCCACGAGCGATCGCAGTTTGAATATAGTTCTGTGTAAACGCATAGACTGATCTATAAGGACAAAAACATTATTAGCAATTCATATATAACGTGCCAGTTGAGGAATGCAATAAAATACGATGTTTTGTTTGTTATATTTCAATATTCCAGAGAATATTATTCAGTGAATTAGCATTATCCAGTGAATTATTCTTCACTCTTTAGCCTATTAAACAGCTTATAAACCTACTAAAACTGTAGTTTAAAATGAAGTTGAAATGAATCCTTTCCTTTATTTATTTTCTCCAGTGTTGCTGCTGATGCTTTAAATAAAATGTTTTTTTTTTAATTGTTGTAATGTGAAGATTAAATTTAACATGAAAGAGTGCTAATTTTCAACACTTTTTTTAAGATGACTGAAAGGAGGAAACACCAAAGCGAAGTATAGACTTACTTCACTCAGTCATTTATTTACTTTATAACAGTAAATAAATATCAGTTCTGCATATCGGTTATCGGGCACATAAACATGCAAATAATTGGTATCGGTAATAAAAAATCAATATCGGTCAATCACTAGTTCATATTGTGAGAAAGCTAATTTAAAGTTAGTTGCACTTTACAGTAAGGTCCCATTAGCTTACATTAGTTAGAACAATGAGAAATGCATTTATTACAGTATTTATTCATCTTTGTTAACATGAATAAAAATACAACTGTTCATCGTTAGTTCATGTTGGCTTGGTCCATTAAATAATATAATAACACTTTACAATAAAGGTCCCATTAGTTAATGCATTAACTAATGTAATATGAAGATTAAATTGAACATGAAAGACAACTTTTTTTAAGATGACTGAAAGGAGGAAAAACCAAAGTGAAGTATGGACTTAATTCACTCAGTCATTTATTTACTTTATAACAGTAAGTAAATATCGGTTCTGCATATCGGTTATCGGGCACATAAACATGCAAATAATTGGTATCGATATCGGTTATAAAAAAATCAATATCGGTCGATCACTAGTCATAAGCAAAAGCCGTAAGTGACGAATGAGGAGAGAGAACAAAACAAAATGGCAGATGAATTAGAAGTACAAACCAAGGATTTGTAAAGGAAAATGTCGGAGGATTTCGATATAAGCCAAGAGGAGACTGGTTTTCCTTTGCTAAAGTAAGGAAATTTTGCTTCCTTTGCTCCTGTAAACAAATTTGCGACACTAGTCGCGCTGCGCATACGTCCTACGTCATCCGCCTGGAACGGCTTCTGCGTATGACAGATAGCGGAAGTGAGAGAAAAGTGTTTTTTTACGTTTGAAATATGGATATTTTTCTTACAAAAACACATGGATTCGCTACAGGAGACCTTTATTCATGCCCCGGAGCCATGAAAGGCACGTTTTATTATGGATGCACGCGCTTTATTTGGCGTGTTTTGGACTGTTGAACAGAAACACCTGCCCACTGCAATGATAACACTTGGAATAGCCAGGACAATTTTTTTATATAACTCAGATTGGATTCGTCTGAAAGAAGAAAAGTCATATACACCTAGGATGCCTCAAGGGTGAGTAAATCACAGGCTAATTCTCATTTTTGGGTAAACTAACCCTTCAAACAGTGCTGATTGGTCATAGTGTTCACGCGCTCAACAGATATGACTGTGATTGTCTACAGTGATCATCGCTTCATGCTCTTCACCGAGCACTCACACAGAAGCACACGAGAGAGTTTGAAAGCCGCTATCAGCGGATCCATCACCGTCAGCGGATCCCTAATATATCTGCACATAGACGGATCCGCTGATAGATGTGGCTTTCAAACGCTCTCGTGTGCTTCTGTGTGACCGCTCGGTGAAGTGCATGAAGCGATGATCACTGTAGCCAATCACAGTCATATCTTTTGCGCGCATTAACACAGTGACCAATCAGCACTGTTTGTAAGAATCTGCTCAACAGCGCTCAAATGTTAGCAGGAAATGGACGTTTTTTTTAATTTCAGTACTGAATGGTATTGCGGTCAGTACTTTTGACAACACTAGCTGCAACACAACAAAATTAGCACAACACAACGAAATCGCCACAACACAATGGAAACAAGCTGCAACACAACAAAATTAGCACAACACAACGAAATCGCCACAACACAAAGAAATCACTACAACACAACAAAATTAGCACAACACAACGAAATCGCCACAACACAAAGAAATCACTACAACACAACAAAATTAGCACAACACAACGAAATCGCCACAACACAACAAAATTAGCACAACACAACAAAATTTGCAAAACACAATGGAAATAAGCCACAACACAACCATATGATATATTTTTCTCAGGAATATTTGAAAGAACTGCAGTTGTTTGAAAAGTAACATTTGATATGTCTTTACTGTCACTTTTGGTCACTTTAATGCATCCTTGCTAAATAAAACTATTCATTCTCCAATATCTGTATATCTGACCTTCTCTCAACTCCAGCAGTTCAGAAAGTGGCATCTGTACTTTTATATTGATTGACTGATACTAATAGATGCCATCACTTCTGTACTGGCCTCATTGCACTGGCTACCAGGAAGTTTTTGAATTGATTTTACAATGCTATTTATTTTTAAGGCCCTGCATGGACTTGCTCCACAGTATTAGTAATCAACTCCACCCTTACTCTACCTCCAGCTCCCTGAGGTCATCAACCCAATTACTTCTGTTCCCCTCTTGATTTTTTGGTCCAAGGGAGATCAGGCTTTCTCCGTTGTAGCCACTAGATTTTGGATTTTAAAAGCAGTTTTGGGCTTGAAAGTGTTTTTAGTAGGTTACTTTTCTTTGCTGTTAATTGTCTATTAATTGTTTGTTGAATTGTTTTTCTGTTTACCTGTAGGTGCCATGTCTACTTCCTATCCTGATGTTTAAACTGAGCAGAGTGTCTGATCCAGCTTTGTCTCACTCTGTTCTCTACACTCTGCCAAAACTGGGAACCCACAAGGTACAGTCATTAACATGCACAGCATGCACTGTTTACCTGATGAGGGAATATTAAATTAGAATCTTAATCAATAGATATTTTTCATCAAATGTGTTTTCTTGATTTTCAAAGTTTTACCAAGAAAAAATAATTGGAATTGGAAATTAAATTTAATTTAATTTAATTACATGTGCACATAGCTAATCATTCACTGTTAATTAATTATATTAAAAAGATGTTAATGCATGGCAGTCAAAATTAAGAATGCAACACCATTTGCAACACAGCACAGCTCTACAAAATATGAATATAGTCCGTCTGCATGGATTTGGGATACTTTGCTTCCCCTGTTGCTATGGCAACAGCTTACCTGCACTGTAGGCAACTCCAGCCATTAACCTGACCATTGTCTGTGCCATTGTTATTCATTTGATTCCACTAACAATACGTATTATTCATAAATCTTCTATGCCAAATGTGAACTTCCGTAACATTTTGCTTGCTAGTAAAATGATACATCAACAAAAAACACATTCTGCAGGTTGCACAGTGTACTCTAAAATATGAGTAAATGAGAGAGGAGATGTTTTTGCTGATGTTATTCTTTATTTTAAATGCTTAGACACTCTATCAGCCTTTGAATGTGGATGGCAGTGTTTGCCCTTTAATGTGGTCTTTAATTTGAGCATTTTGTAATCTGTGAGATACTCTTATTTTTTAAAAGCGCAGCAGAACGCAACCTAGCCTGTAGGTCACAGCCGAAGCATTAAAAACATAAAAGCATTGGGTAATTTAAGTTTGCATATATTAAGTAAACTATGCTTTTAGCTAAGTTTGCATATATCTGGTTCTGTTCAGTGTGTTTTAGCATTATGTGGATGTGTATCTTCTGCCTCGTGTGTGTTTATCCTGACTGACCTCTCTTGTGTTTCAGTTCTGCATCCCGCAGGTGCTTCATGTCCTCCAAACTCTGGGCAGTTCATCCAGACTGAGGCCTGTGGCTCTGCGCCTCTTAACTCTGTTATGGCAAAAGCAGGTGCAGTTAACACTGATATCTGTTAAAACTGTTCTACTCTTCTCTATGTTGTGTCAGATGTCTGTGAGTAGGATGCCTTGATTCTGGTCATTTTCAATATTTATTTAAAATGAATGTATTCCCATTTTACCATTTTTGTTTCTGTTTAGTCTTCTAATTTAATATAAAATATTTCATTACAAATACAGGATAGCAGTTTGAGTGACATTTTTTTCATAAAATTATGCATACAACCTGATGGTTTTATCCCTGTTATTAATGAAGCATAAAATTATCATATTAATTTAGCTTTATTCTATCTATCTATCTATCTATCTAAATTACAATTCATGTTTTCATATAATATTATTAACGTGTAATTCGAGTGAATAAAATTATTACATTATGCACATAACTTAATGTTTTGAGCCCTGTTATTAATGAAATGCAAAATTATACAAATACTAATTCATTTGTTCACAGACAATTTCTGTATTTTAGAAAAAAATGAACATTTTAACTGAAATATTCCTGAACGAATTATCAGTTCAGATTGAATCTGCAAATTTGTTCTGATACCCAATCCTACTACAATATCTGCTTGAATTGCATTTAGACTACACTTCAAATGTGTGATTGTAATCGTATAAGATAACAACATATCTAAAGCTAATTTCATTTGATTCATACAGGTTTAAGTGTGACTTGTTTGTGTCCAAATACTTTGTTGGACCACTATACTGTACTATATATCATAGTTCTGTTACCCTCAAGATAGATTTCTGAAGCTTTTGATTTTTTTGTAAAGGACCGTGTGTATCCAGACCTGCAGAGACTGATGTCACAGCTTGAAAAATCCTCAGTGGTCATGGGAAAAGATACGCAGTGGGAGCAGATATTAGCCAGAGCAGCCTGCGTCAGAGACATCTGTAGAGAGAGGTCTGCTTCACCCAAAATCTGCCACCATAAAACTGGAGTTCATGTAGCAGTTTGATGCACTGTATATTAGAGGTCGACCGATGTATCGGTTTTGCCGATTAATCGGCACCGATAGTTTTTTGCTGGAACTATCGGTTATCAGCAAAAATCCATGCCGATAGTTTTCGGGGTTGCGTCCGTTGCTGGAACGGCTAAGAAGGGTCTGCTGTCATTATACAGTACGAGAGCGGCCTCTAGTGGTTGAAATCACTGACAGCACGTGCTATTTGTTTAGACACGTGATACTGCACGCTGAACAGAGCGGGAAACTTCAGACGCGGATTTAAATGCAGCCGACAGAAAATCCTGCCACGCCACAGAGCGCCATTCACATAGTTTTCCATTAAATTACATTATATTTGTCCCGAATGGTTGTTAATGCTTCATTTGTAGAGCTATAATATAGATCGCGCATTCTCTTTCCGTTTGCTCCGTTTTTTTAAACACCGAACTTCAAACTCATCTATGCCTCATTGTTCGTTCATTCTTGAAGTAAACTTGTGTCC
>NW_015538065.1:386884-389023 GCF_001515605.1 Sinocyclocheilus anshuiensis
TTATTATTATTATTATTATTATTATTATTATTATTATTATTACTACTACTACTACTACTACTAGTATGGTTCAGTACTGTTTTTTTAATAAAGCATTATTTTAGTTTTTGTTCAGTATCCATTTTAAAAACTATCGGTTAATTAATCGGTATCGGCCAGTGTGGTCCAACCTAGCTATCGGTATCGGCAAAATCCACTATCGGTCGACCTCTACTGTATATTCCACATGGGATGGGACACTAGGCTACCACTGTAACCATTTACCATCAAGGGTTTAATTTCAAAGATTTCCTGAACAGTTACATTCATTCACACTTTTCCCGTATGCCGTACATATTGTTCCAGGCCATACCAGCATGGAGGAGACATGCTGGCCGCCATCACCGACACGCTGATGCAGTTCTCCAGGAAGGATCAGGCCACTCCTGCTGCTCTGGCACTGCAGGGCTTACAGGAGCTCTGTAGAGCTGAGGTCAGTCTTTGTATCCCTGTGAAGAGGTTCACACTGGCTATCAGAAATGTGAAAGTGAAGATGAAAATGTATTTTTATTTCCAAAACTGTTTGTATTGTTTTGATTGGGTAGACCAGTGCCACTCTGGTCCTTATGTGCCCTCCTGCCTCAAGAGGCAAATTATAATCATTTCAGGGCTCAACAGGATTTTTAATTCGTTGGGAAATGATTTTAGATTTGTTTTCATTATCCCTAACATTAAAAAAGTAATGTTTATAATAAATAAAAAATGTTTTATTTCGTTATTTTAATTATAATTTTTTATTATATTGTTTTTGTTATATTTATTTATTTATTTTCTATTATTTACAAAATATGTTTATTATGATTAATTTTGTAGTCCATTTTAACCTGTTAGATAATTATCTGACCTATTCAAAAAGTTGCAAGTCATAAAAATGGATACACATGATCAAAAAAATTTAAGATCCTGTATAGTAATACAGAACATACCATTCAAAAGTTTGGGGCAAATACAAAGTCTCTCATGCTCACCAATAACTAATTTCATCAACATGCAGACTATGGAATATTATTACAATTAAAAATAACTGTTTTCTATTTGAATATACTTTATTCCTGTGATGACTAAGCTGATCATTCTTAAAACATTTTCATGATCATTCAGAAATCATTTTAATATGCTGATTTGATGCTCAAGAAACATTTCTCATTATTATCAGTGTTGAAAACAGATGTGCTAATTAATGTTTTTGTGGAAACTGCAATACATTTTTTCAGGATTCTTTGATGAATTTAAAGTTCAAAATAACAGCATTTACTTGAAATAGAAAACTTTTGTAACAATGTAAATGTCTTCACTGTCACTTTTGATCGGTATTAATTTCTTTAAAAAAATCATACTGACTCCAAACTTTTGAACAGTAGTGCACTTTTAATACAGTATTTCAATTCTCTTACACTAGCCAGTGGGCCATTCTTACTGTTGCTCTGCATTTGAATATTCTTCTCATCCGTTTTCTGTTCAGGTAGTTGATATCGTCTCCACATGGAAGGCACTCTCTCCTAAGCTGTGCTGTGACACCAGACCCCTGGTCCTAAAGGCCACAGCTGAACTTCTGGCATTAGTGCCTGCTTTAAATGTCAAAACTGAAGAATATGAGGCACGAGAACACCAACCACTGTTTCTGATTGTTAGATGTGTGCTATTTTGTAGCGGTGTCTGAATTCGTAGTTAAAAGCATGATTTATTTCTCTCCACATTTCATCCGGTACAAATTACTTTAGGTCTTATGTCCTTTTCCTTCCAGAAATTCAGAAACGAGGCAGTCTGTGTTTTATGGGGCTATGCTCTTAGTCAGGTGAGCACTGACATTTTCAAATGGTAATGAGCAATAGGGATGGTCAGGGTGGCTGACTAGTCACCCAACAAATGTTTCTAATGAAAAGTGCCATTTTATGTATCTGCAATTTATTTTGTTATTTTTCTAGCAGTTATGAGTAAACAGTAATATTTAAAGCTTTTTGGCTTCATCAGGACCCAGAGGTTGCAAGCCAAGGTTATAAAGCTCTCTCTGAGTACTCTGAACCATCTCACAACATCCTACACTTACCAGAGCAGGTGAGAACATTTGCTAAATATCCTCACATTATTTCTGTTTACCTT
>NW_015538065.1:394618-417181 GCF_001515605.1 Sinocyclocheilus anshuiensis
TTATTATTATTATTATTATTATTATTATTATTATTATTATTACTACTACTACTACTACTACTAGTATGGTTCAGTACTGTTTTTTTAATAAAGCATTATTTTAGTTTTTGTTCAGTATCCATTTTAAAAACTATCGGTTAATTAATCGGTATCGGCCAGTGTGGTCCAACCTAGCTATCGGTATCGGCAAAATCCACTATCGGTCGACCTCTACTGTATATTCCACATGGGATGGGACACTAGGCTACCACTGTAACCATTTACCATCAAGGGTTTAATTTCAAAGATTTCCTGAACAGTTACATTCATTCACACTTTTCCCGTATGCCGTACATATTGTTCCAGGCCATACCAGCATGGAGGAGACATGCTGGCCGCCATCACCGACACGCTGATGCAGTTCTCCAGGAAGGATCAGGCCACTCCTGCTGCTCTGGCACTGCAGGGCTTACAGGAGCTCTGTAGAGCTGAGGTCAGTCTTTGTATCCCTGTGAAGAGGTTCACACTGGCTATCAGAAATGTGAAAGTGAAGATGAAAATGTATTTTTATTTCCAAAACTATTTGTATTGTTTTGATTGGGTAGACCAGTGCCACTCTGGTCCTTATGTGCCCTCCTGCCTCAAGAGGCAAATTATAATAATTTCAGGGCTCAACAGGATTTTTAATTCGTTGGGAAATGATTTTAGATTTGTTTTCATTATCCCTAACATTAAAAAAGTAATGTTTATAATAAATAAAAAATGTTTTATTTCGTTATTTTAATTATAATTTTTTATTATATTGTTTTTGTTATATTTATTTATTTATTTTCTATTATTTACAAAATATGTTTATTATGATTAATTTTGTAGTCCATTTTAACCTGTTAGATAATTATCTGACCTATTCAAAAAGTTGCAAGTCATAAAAATGGATACACATGATCAAAAAAATTTAAGATCCTGTATAGTAATACAGAACATACCATTCAAAAGTTTGGGGCAAATACAAAGTCTCTCATGCTCACCAATAACTAATTTCATCAACATGCAGACTATGGAATATTATTACAATTAAAAATAACTGTTTTCTATTTGAATATACTTTATTCCTGTGATGACTAAGCTGATCATTCTTAAAACATTTTCATGATCATTCAGAAATCATTTTAATATGCTGATTTGATGCTCAAGAAACATTTCTCATTATTATCAGTGTTGAAAACAGATGTGCTAATTAATGTTTTTGTGGAAACTGCAATACATTTTTTCAGGATTCTTTGATGAATTTAAAGTTCAAAATAACAGCATTTACTTGAAATAGAAAACTTTTGTAACAATGTAAATGTCTTCACTGTCACTTTTGATCGGTATTAATTTCTTTAAAAAAATCATACTGACTCCAAACTTTTGAACAGTAGTGCACTTTTAATACAGTATTTCAATTCTCTTACACTAGCCAGTGGGCCATTCTTACTGTTGCTCTGCATTTGAATATTCTTCTCATCCGTTTTCTGTTCAGGTAGTTGATATCGTCTCCACATGGAAGGCACTCTCTCCTAAGCTGTGCTGTGACACCAGACCCCTGGTCCTAAAGGCCACAGCTGAACTTCTGGCATTAGTGCCTGCTTTAAATGTCAAAACTGAAGAATATGAGGCACGAGAACACCAACCACTGTTTCTGATTGTTAGATGTGTGCTATTTTGTAGCGGTGTCTGAATTCGTAGTTAAAAGCATGATTTATTTCTCTCCACATTTCATCCGGTACAAATTACTTTAGGTCTTATGTCCTTTTCCTTCCAGAAATTCAGAAACGAGGCAGTCTGTGTTTTATGGGGCTATGCTCTTAGTCAGGTGAGCACTGACATTTTCAAATGGTAATGAGCAATAGGGATGGTCAGGGTGGCTGACTAGTCACCCAACAAATGTTTCTAATGAAAAGTGCCATTTTATGTATCTGCAATTTATTTTGTTATTTTTCTAGCAGTTATGAGTAAACAGTAATATTTAAAGCTTTTTGGCTTCATCAGGACCCAGAGGTTGCAAGCCAAGGTTATAAAGCTCTCTCTGAGTACTCTGAACCATCTCACAACATCCTACACTTACCAGAGCAGGTGAGAACATTTGCTAAATATCCTCACATTATTTCTGTTTACCTTCTGGCATTAGTACCTGCTTTAAACGTCAAAACTGAAGAATATGAGGCACGAGACCAGCAACCCCTGTTTCTGATTGCTAGATGTGTGCTATTTTGGAGCGGTGTCTGAATTCATAGTTAAAAGCATGATTTATTTCTCTCCACATTTCATAACTGGGACAGATTACTTCAGGTCTTGTGTCCTTTTCCTTACAGAAATTCAGAAACGAGGCAGTCTGTGTTTTATGGAGCTACGCACTTAGTCAGGTGAGCGCTGACATTTTCAAATGGTAATGAACGGTAGGGATGGGCAGGATAATTGACTAGTCACCCAACAACTGTTTCTAATGAATAGTCATTGCACCATTTTATGTATCTGCAATTTATTTAGTTATTTTTCTACCAGTTATGAGTAAACAGTAATATTTAAAGCTTTATTGGCTTCATCAGGACCCAGAGGTTGCGAGCCAGGGTTTTAAAGCTATCTCGGAGTACCCTGAACGATCTCACACCATCCCACACTTGCCAGAGCAGGTGAGAACATATGCTAAATATCCTCACATTATTTCTGCTTACCTTTATATATATACTGTGTATCTGTAATGGTGATATGATCTTGCTAACAGGCCAGACCCGTACCAAAGCAGCCTGAAGAAGAGGATGAAGGGAAGGAAAATGAGAAGGATGAAGATATTTCAGTACCAGGGGCGTCATATGTGAAGCTAGTTTGTCTCACACCACAATCCGTTTTACCAGGTATGATTATAAGATTATGGTGACTAACAGACTGATTTTTTTGAACAAACTCTTTTAAATATAGTTTGACTTGCATTTACAGTTATTTGAACCACAAAACTTTCATTTTAACTAATTCATCTGAATACTTTGTAAGGTGTAGATGACACAAACATGAAAATTCTGTCAGCTTTTAGTCACCCTCATGTTGTTCCAAACCTGTATGACTTTTGTTTTTCTGTGGAACACAAAAAAAAGATATTTTGAAGAATGCTGGTAACCAAACTGTTTCGGTTCCCATTGAGTCCCATTATATTTTTAAACCATACAGTTGAAATCAGTGGGAACAGAAACTGTTTGGTTACCAACATTCTTCAAAATATCGTCTTTTGTATTCCACAGAAGAAATTAAGGCTCAGAACAGTGTGAGGGTGAGTATATAATGACAGAGTTTTAATTTTTGGGTGAACTATCCCTTTAATACATCACATTTTGACTCAATTTGTGCGTTATTTTACAATTTGTGCATTTTTGTATAATTTCTTTTCCTTCTCAAAAACCCACATTGAATAAACACTATTTGATTCTTGTTTCATGTAAGACAATTATGTGTACAACTTTTATCAACTGTTATCATCGAATACTGTTATTTTATTCAAATTGATTGGTTATTCAATTATTAAATTTCAGTGTAGTCTTTGTATGAACTTATATGTGACCCTGGACCACAAAACCAGTCATAAGGGTCAATTTTTTCGAAATTGAGATTTACACATCATCTGAACGCCGAATCCAGCGACTTAAGACTGGTTTTGTGCTCCAGGGTCGCATATTAGGAGGTATTCATTAATCTCTTTGCACACAAACTCTCCGGTCATAAAAACCTGGAAATATCAGGGTAAAATGGATTTTTGTTTAAAAAAAAAAATCATAAAAATAAAAAATGTACAAGACATGGCAATGTACTATTTGTGAGCAAATTATGATATATGACAATAATATATGAATATTATTGTTATAGGAGTCAGTTCTTACCTGTGAATGAATTGAATCAGTCTGAATAACTGATGTATTTGGTGGTGTCATAGAGATCTATACCATTATTAATGAATGCTAATTGGGTTGTTTACTTAATACTTAACCTACCTGTTTTGCTTATTCATTATATAACATTATATGAGGGATACATTCACTGTTATCTGGTTAGATAACAAGCCAGCTGGTTGCATTTTTACAGTGGCAGAAGAAATAAACTGGGACAGATTTTGTGTACTGAAATTTTACTTATTATAGACCCAAGGTGTGATCGTTTCACAGTTACTGTTATTTAATTGTAGCTTATTTTCATAATTTTACCAAGGTAATGTATTCGAAATACCTGGATGAATAAAACTTGAGGCTGTGTGGTTCAGTGTAATGTACTGCAAACTGCAACATAGCAAACCCACAACAAAGACTACAATGCCATAATAAATTACACAATATGGAATATATTATAGACTTGTATTGTTTATCCTTTAACAAAAACCTACTTAATTCATGAGTTTTGTCTTCTAATGCAGCCCTTGAGACCTTCCTAACAGCTCTAGTCAGGCAGGAGATGAACCAAATGCCCCGTGGCGTGTACCATTCAGCTCTGAGTGGAGGAAATTTGCGCTCTGACCAGGGAAAAACTGTATCTGGGATTCCTTCTTTTATGCTGAAAACTTATGAGAAGAACAAGCAGCCGGGTCTAAAACCTGGCTTAGCAGGTACATATACTGTACAAGAGTCATTTAGCTTTGTAGTGAGGGTAATAAAAAAACATTTGGAAATTGTTATAGCTAATGCATATTTGTCACAACTGAAGTAGAAATTCTGTATTTGTCCAGTTAAATGTTTCAAATAAACATATAGTTTGTGGGTTTTGATTGGTGTGTTTCAGCTGGGCTTTTACTCTGTTATGACCTTCCTGTTCAAACTGACAAAGATGGACGTCCAATCACCCGCTTCCTTGTCAGCAGAGGGCGGAGTTATCAACAAATGTTAGCCACCCTTATTCATGAGGTACCTTCCAGCACACACTTATTTGGGTGAAACTTAAAGACTTTAATCATATTTAAATTTAAATTACATTTTACCCCAAAATGAGAAGAGAAATGTATGTATTATTAATGAATGATAATATACTGTATATATCTATATCTATATATATTAGTGCTGTCAAATTATTATTCGCGATTAATCGCATCCAAAATAAACGTTTTTGTTTACATAGTATATGTGTGTGTGTACTGTATATTTATTATGTATATATAAATACACACGTCTTAGATCTTTGAGTTCAGCTCATGAAAAATGGGGGCAAAAACAAAAGTGTTGCGTTTATAATTTTGTTCAGTGTATATATAGAGAGAGAGAGAGATTATATTATTCTTTTCATTAGTTAAACACATTTAATGCGTTCTGATTAGTTTTTCTGTCATTGGTGATTTACATTAGATTCAAAATTCAGTATTCAGATAAATTTCTCATAATTGTGAATATATGAATACTTCACAATTTAAATAATTTTTCATGGTCACTTTTTTCCAATATTTTCCTCTCAGGTGAACATCCAGCCTTCTGAATGGCATCGCTCTCTGCTCTTGCCCCAGGCCTGGCGGGGCTTCATGAGCCGGGCTTACCATGCAGCTCTCCAGGTGATTCTGTGGGATTTTTAAACCCCCAAATCAGATGTATAAGAAGAAGACTAGCTTTATAATCAAGATCATAAATCGTGAGATTAAATTAGATGTAATAATTGTCCAGGGTCGAAAGGCAGAGCTGGAGATGCTACAGAAACAGGGTAAAGAGAGCCCGGAGGAACTGCAATACAAACAGCACTATGCCTGGCTCTGGTAAGATTCACACATCCAGGTTTGTGTTAAAATTGCAAATGAAACATAAGTTGCAACAGAGCTTTTCTTCCAAATTTTGAAATACATACGAGTAAAATGGGTAATCGAAAAAAGAAAATAAATGTAGGGTACTTCTATATCCATCCTTGGATGGAGACATATCGATTGAATGTGAGATTTCAGTCAATTGTAATAATTAAACGATTGGAGAAGTCACCAGATAGTAATCTGTAATTTCACTGGTAGATCAAATTGTGATAATTTATTAAGAATTAGAGTACAAGGTGAAAAAAGAAATAGAAAATATATTTTCTTATGAATGCCTTTATGAATGCAATGACATTTGCACACTCCTGAAAAGGTTTTAACACAGTAAGAGCAGATATAGTTTAAAGTTTGAATAAAAATGTATCCTATATAGATTCACCATGACATAAGCTGGCATTGTTTTAAGAAACAAACAAAAAATGCACTTTGCTTACATATATATATTACATGTAGATTTCTTTAAAAGGCTAATAGATGCAAATAAAGCTATAAATGTAAAAAGTTGCTCAGTATGTACGTTGATTCTCCCTAAATAGTTCAGATGAACCCCTAAGACTCACAGACGTCATAGCTGGCAATAAACAGCTTCTTGTAATGCTTTATATTTCATTGTTTTTAGCGCAAAAAGCTTAGCACTTTCAGAAACTGTCAAGATGAATGCTGCGCTATAATGAAAGCCTCTAAAGACTGAAGTGTAATTGGAGCTTTGCACCATAGGGAGGAATGTGAAGGTATTATTTTATACATCTTGCTTGTGTCAAACCATCCAGAGCCGTTGAATTGTGATTGCTCTGGCCTTTCAGCTGCTTTGAAAAGCCTTTGAATGGAGACTGACATTTCAAAGACACGTACAAATGCATGCACATCACCATTGCACAAATTCATATAATCTTTCAATGTAAATCTGTTGGCATGTATAGGCTGTTATTGTTCACACGGTCTCTCGCCATAATATGCCCTATCGCATAACCATGCAGTCTGGCAGAACACCATAACTCAACCCACAGGACGCCGTTTTGATGGCCTGTCAGCCCATGAGTGATTGATGGGATAATATGTTCAGATGGCAGCCAGAATTTCATTCCCCATGGCATCACGAATTCTCGTTTGTTCCGCAGTCTTTGTGTAATACAGTTATTCCTCTCCTGGGAGCTCAGGGCAGTCCGTATGTGGTCACGTGCCCTGAAGCATGCTGGGAGGGTTGGATGGTATGAGACCACTGGGATTGTAGGGTTACAGCTTTTGCCCCCGCAGAAAGAGATGCGAGGAAATGAGCTAGACGTGTCTGATTCCAAAAATGTGAGACTGCTAGAGAAAAATGATTCTGTTATGCTTTTCTCTAATTTAAAGACATTTTATAAACACATCAGTTTGAGGGAAAAATACAATACTTGTATTTATACTTGAAAAATACTTGTTAGCTCCATTAGTTTTTGTAAAACCTGAAGATCATGCGATCCTTCATGATTTGAGAATGATTCAAGACAGTCTTGTTTTTCAGTGAAAGCAAGAACATCTGACCTTTTAAAATTTGAATTGAATTGCAATTTTTCTGTCATTAAGATTCATTACTTGAAATGTTTCAAAATCATCCAGCATTTCCATGTTTAAATTGGATGAATCCCAGATTTTCAATATGGTCTCAGACTTTTGGGAGCCCTTGTACTGTACGTAGCCGTGCGAATGGTACCTGAGCTCTTAAATCATTGCCTGAGGAGATGAAAGCTCTTCTTGTCAGTCTGTGGAGCACTTTAAATCATATCTCTCTCTTTCATTCTCTCTCTCTCTCTTTCCTCAGGGTCAGAGACCAACTGACTGATGTGGTCAAATCTGCCGCCAAGTGAGTTACTAAAGCTGCTGATATTCTTTGTTTTGTTCTATTTTTCTTTGTGTTTTTTCCTCCCACAAGCATCTTTTCAAAGCTAAAAGTCTAAACTATTGATTTTTTTCTTTTCTAAATGTTTTATTATTAAACAGAGGACTTCATATTCAGAATCTGCAGTTTGCTTTTGTTCACTGTAGTCTCTTAGGAAAGCATTTTTCAGTGCTTTATCGATTAAATGTAAGCTTATAATTACTCGACTAACATTTTCAGGCTTGCTTTCAGCATCGATGATTGTAATCATTCAGCGTTGCTGCAGCATTGTTCTGTTTAAAATCAGCCTGTATGCAGATTCATGTTTTATCATTTTGTCTCCAATATGACAGAGATAGTCCGGTTGTTCAAGGTAATTCTATCTTGGCATTAAGTGGCCTGGCTGTCGTCTTAACCAGATATGAGAGCAACCTTCCTACACAGTCTGAAAGTGGACTTGAGGTGAGATGCAGCTTTATCCATGGCTAGTTGCGTAAAATGTTTAGACTATAGACTTAAAAGGTAGCCACCTAATTTTTTTCTGCAAGACTGGTCATAACTTTTTAAAGTCAGTTACATAAAAATGTAGACCAGTCTAATTTGAATCCAAAAAGACTGATTACCATTTTTTGTTAGTCAAACTAGACACAATCTTAAAATAGTGACTATGTTTATGTATCTGGCCCCCAGAGCAGTTACTTTTTCTGTTTTCCGACTGCCTATCATTTCCTGGCTTTCTTTCTTTCCTTTTCAAGGGAAAACTTTCCAATAAACTGTCATTTTCTATTCGTAGGTGGGTCCGGACATCCTTCCCACAGTTCACTGGCTGTCAATGGTGATTGACACGCTGCTCAGCATTGTTAGCAGTAACAGTAACCCTAAAGGACAAGTCTTCCCATGGTTCATTCATGTGAGTTGTAACTCCCTTGAGTGGGGTTTTTGAGAAATTATTTAATTTTAGAGACTGTATCCATTTGGTTCCAGTAGTGGTATACACTGCACCTTATTTGAAACCTATTAAATATTTTGTTTTATTAAAGTATATGCTCTGAAGTCTATAATACTGCACCTTTCTCACTTTTCAACAAGTAGTAATGCCATATTGGTAACATATTTCAATTGATTAACATTAATGCATCATTAACTAACATTTTTACAGCATTTATTAATATAAGTTAATGTTATTCTATGAATATACTAATGTTTATTGTTAATTCATGTACGTTTAAAATATATTAATGTTGACACCTTGAAATGTATTAGTGTATATGTAGAGGCTAACATTAACCTACAAAAGTATTGTTCATTTTTTATTTATGATGCCGACACTACTGTTCAAAAGCCTGGAGTACTATTTGTTTAAATAAATGAATACTTACATTCCGCAAGAACACATTAAAGTGATCAAAAGTGAAAATAAAGACATTTATAATGTTACAAAATATTTCAAATAAATTATGCTCCTTTGATCTTGTTCATCAAAAGAATCCTGAAAAATGCATCAGTTTCCAAAAATACATAAGCAGCAAAACTGTTTTCAACATTGATGATAATAAAATAAAATAAAATAAAATATTATCAGTATATTATATTAGATGTCTGAAGTATCATGTGGCACTGAAGACAGGAGTAATTCAGCTTTGCTATTATAAGATTAAAATATTTTAAAAGAGAAATTGGCTATTTTAAGCTGTAAACATATTTCACAATACATGTTTTTTACTATATTTTTGATCAAATAAATGCAGCTTTGATGAGCATAAAACATCTTTTAGACAATCTTACCAACCCCAGACTTGATTAGTAGTGTAATTCATGAACTAATCATTAACTAAAATGAAACCTTATAAGCGCATATTGATTTCCACCCCCCCTGTATTATCGCGCAAATGTGACATCATTTTATTTGTCTCACACTTTTTAGCGCTCCTACTCCGGTGAGAACACAGCGAGTGTGATCGCGCGCTCCTGTGCTGCTCTGGGTCTGGCGTTGTTGGTGCCAGTGCTGGTGACCTCGCGCAGAGAGAACGTTCCCGCTATCCTGGGCACTCTAGCGGCGGGACTGCCAGGATTGCCCACCGCAGACGAATCTCAGGCACTGCAGTTTCACAGCGGCCTGGCTCTGGGCATGTTTCTAGCGTGGCTGCATGACGAGGGAGTCAGGTGTGTGCTGAGTGATACCATAACTTCAGTCTGCCCATAAAACAGAACTTCAGCTTATCACCAGACAATTTTAATAGCTATATCATGTTTGATGAATGTTTACTTGTTTTTTGTTTACTGCAGTGATATATCTGGGCAGTCAGTGGCAGAGCTGCTGATGAAGCATCTGGAACGACTGGAAGATTGTTGCTTTAATCCCAATCTGGAGTATAAGTTAGTCTGTCTAATCATTTGTATCTGTCTACAGTATAGTCCTCATTCCCCCTGTACACTAATAGACTCTTAAATATTTATTTGCTCTTTGTCTCTCTCAGTGCTGGTTGTGTGTTAGGTGTTGGGTTGGTACTCGGTTCTCTCAGTAGCAGTAGTCAGTCTGAGCGGGACCGTGTGCATGTGTCTCTCACGCTGGACAGACTCTTGCAGACCCTGCAGGACAGCAGCAATATGAGCCGCATGCTGCAGGAGGTAAAACCATATTGTCTGGTGATGTTTGGAATCTTTAGTGGAGAAATGGCTTGATATTTTGCCTCTTCTACTGTACATTTGCTCAGAGTTTCCCAAAATGGGGATCACAAAATCCTGGTGGTTCATGAGGGAACTGCAGGGGGTAATAATAATAATGACTAAAATCATACAAATATTAAATTAAAATAAATGAATAATAATAATAAGCATTAAAATAAAAGCAATCAAAATAAAATGCTTATTTAAAAAAAAAAGAAAGTTTTATGATGCGTTTTTTTGTTTTACCTGCATGTCACGTGGCCATTAATCAGTATCAGTGAACCGCGAACATGCAAATGTGACGCTGGAGCACAAAACCAGTCTTAAGTCGCTGGGGTATATTTGTAGCAATAGCTAAAAATACATTGTATGGGTCAAAATTATTGGTTTTTCTTTTATGCCCAAAATCATTAGGATATTGAGTAAAGATCATGTTCCATTAAGATATTTTGTACATTTCCTACTGTAAATATATTAAAACTTAATTTTTGATTAGTAATATGCATTGCTAAGAACTTAATTTGGACAACGTTAAAGGCGATTTTCTCAATATTTAGATTTTTTTGCACCCTCAGATTCCAGATTTTCAAATAGTTGTATCTCGGCCAAATATTGTCCCATCCTAACAAACCATACATCAATGGAAAGCTTATTTACTCAGAAAAACTGACCCTTATGACTGGTTTTGTGGTCCAGGGTCACAAATGTGTTGAAAATATTAATATAAAAACTTAAAATCTCGAATATGAAGTATTATGGAAATGAAAATATTCTTGGCTGATGAAAAATGTGTGGGAATTCCTGCTTAAGCTGAACAATGTTTATAAATTGACATTGAATTTTTCTTTTCATGCAGTGAAAGCACAACATTTTTTTCCATTACTTGCTGCTTAAAAACTTGTAGTGGCAGTCATTTTTGTGCATCTGAACATTTCTTGTGTTTTTATGTGTTCTGTCGGGTGTCAGGTTTTGGCCTATTCTGTGGCATGTGTTGGAGTTTCAGCATTTAGCGCAGGCATTATTGAGGCCAGTAAGGCAGAGGAAAGCATGAACACGCTTCGCACCCTCACAGAGGAAAGCCAACAGGTGAGAACTGAAATTGACTGCTATAAGAAGAATCATACACTAAGATAAAGCTAATTAAAAATACTTTTATGGTTAAATTATTAGCTACTAAGCTTGATCTTAGAAGTAAGTGTGGTTTTGTATTTTGTAAGATATTTCTGATGTGTTTTTCAAGTCAAGTCAAGTCTGCTTTATTGTCAATTCTTCCACATGTACAGCACATACACACAGAGAATTGAAATTGTGTTACTCTCAGACCCTTGGTGCATACAGATAACACTAACAGTAGAACATAAATACAGATATACAGATTAAGTATAAAATACAAATCCCCTGCCACAGGCTCCGAGTGTCTCTGCTGTCGCTGAAATGATGGGCTATCCTCCTGGAGTACTGTCTTTTTGCCTCTCTGATGCCGCGGGAAAGGTTGGCCCTAGCTGTCTTCAGGCCCACCTCATCTCCAGCTCTGAAGGCAGCGTTCCGCGTCTTCAGGAGTCTGTAGACCTCCCCTGTTAGCCACGGCTTCTGGTTGGCCCGGACAGTGATGGTCTTTGTGACTGTTACATCATCAGTGCACTTGGTGATGTAGGCAGTGACAGTCTCTGAGTACTCCTGGAGGTCTGTGGTGTTATTTTATGTTGCAGCTTGCTTAAACATATTCCAGTCAGTGGTGTTAAAACAGTCTTGAAGAGCCTCTGACGACCCTTCCGGCCACACTTGTATCAGTTTGTGAACTGGTTTGGTGACTTTAACGAGCGGTCTGTATGCAGGCATTAGCAAAACAGTGATGTGGTCTGAGGCACCGAGGTGGGGGAGGGGGAGGGCCTTGTAAGCTCCTCTCTGTGTGGTGTAAACAAAGTCCAGAGTGTTGTTTCCCCGTGTTGGAAAGTCTATGTGTTGGTGTATTTTTGGGAACACACTCTTTAAGTCTGCGTGGTTGAAATCCCCAGCCAAGATGAGAAAAGCATCAGGGTGGGCTGTCTGCTGCTCACTGATGTGCTGGTACAGTTCATTCAGTGCCTCGCTCCTGTTGCTGTTGTTGGAGCTGGGAGGGATGTATACAGCAACGAGCAGTATGGCTGTATATTCCCTCGGTAGATAGAACGGCCGGCACTTAATAATCATAAACTCCACCAGGGGTGAGCAGTGACTGATTTGTGCATGACTGATTAAAAACTAAATATTTGAGTCACACTTTATGGCATTTATTTGTGTTTTTAGACACCGGGCTTTGCTTTGGCATTGGGACTGACAGTGTTTGGACTCTCTTCTTTTGGTCATGGTAAAGCAGTGGACATCCAACCTCGTCTGCTGGCTGCCTGGACCAAGATACTGCTGGCAGAGGTGATGTGGTTCAAAATGTATTGTTATTTCCATATGTTAAACATATTTTAACCTCATGTATGCTTTTAAAGCATGCTCATCATCATTTTATGTAGGACAACCACTTTATTTTCCATACCAATGCTGCTTTGGTTAAAAAAATATGTCAGTGGAAAGTGGAAGAAACAGTGGACTTTTTAGTTTATCTTCCTAACTAGTAAGAAACAGTGTGTTGTTGTGCCACAGTAAGTGAACTATGGATCAGGATCTGATCTAAGGTACAAGTCCAGTTAAGTCTTTCTCTTCCCAATGTCTTAGTGCTGATCTAGAAAGCTCAGGCATCAACACTAGATCTCAGCTTTCATGAGGGAGACACTAAACCGTAATTTTTTCCTTTCTCCAGGGTTGTCCCACAATGCAGAGGCTGTCTGCCCTCAACGGACTGATTGCATTAGTGGGATCGGAGATGGCTCTCATTCAGGTAATTTAATGTGTAATTGGTGCTTGTGTCAAGCCTTGTGTTGTATTTGTACCTGGCAGGATGCTAGACACAGTTCCAGTTTAAAATATACATGTTGGCATTCAGTACCTTCAGTGCAAGACTTGAAAATAACACTCTAGCAGTGTAATAAATCTTGCTTCCTACAGCTAGCTTTTTTTTTTTTTCGATCCTAGTGAATGTTAAATATCACAAAACATCACTTTCTTGTATATTACCCTACATTAAGTCCATTATCGTATGTTGAGGTGCCATTAGTGATAGCAGTTAAATGCCAGTCTCATATGGGCACTGCCCTTTTCACCCACACCTGTGCCAGGCTGCTCTTTGTGTGGCAAATTACACTCCTCCATGCCCACCCACTTACAGACACTTATACACACACACACACACACACAGCAAAAGCTGTCTCGCCTTTTTAAATGCAAATGCCACCATACTTGGAAGGTAGCCAGGAAATGTCACCATAGTAACGGTGGGACTTGACAGCGGTCTGCAAGGATTTTCTCTCAGTGTGAATCAGAGCCTTGTGAATGTCTCAGATTACTCTGCCGCCCCACAGATGTGTTAATGTGTCTTTAAGCGACTTAAAGTCACTGAATAAACACTTTAAAGCACATTTCGGCGCATTGAAACGCCCTCGTCAGTTGATTCGTTCTTGAATTCAAATCTTGAATGCAGCTCATTTAGCTGGCGACTGTTCCTTTCAGATCGAAACTTGCTTAAATCCCCCCCCAACCAACAAGATTTTAAAAACCGATTGTTCTCTTTTTAGTTCAGCTCTGTTTAGTAACTTTGTGAAAGTACAGGTAAGCAAGTAGATCTCAGCAACTATGTAACCTACATACTGTAAAAGTTAACTGCTGAGGAAAGGTGATTGTAGGCTTGAATATAGTAGTAACAGTTGCTGGCCACATGAGGGTACTGTAGGGTCAAAATAATCCAGAATGAGAATACTAAATGTCAAAACAAATGAATCCTTTCTGACTTTTTGGATTTATGTCATTTGTAATTTTGCTCACTAAACAATGGAGAGTACTACTTTTCATTAGTGAAAGCAAAATTAGTAGGTTTACAACTTGTCTTGAAGCTGAATTTTTACATGTTTAATGGTTAAATAGATTATTAAAATAGATTAGATTATAAATAAAATAGATTATTTAAGAGCATCATAATAAGTATTTTATATGCTTAAACAGTAATGTAAACAGAATTGTTGGTAAGATTTTTTGTTTTGTTTTTTTGTCTCTTACGCTCACCAAGGCTGCATTTATTTCATCAAAAATACAGTAAAAACTGTGATATTGTAAAATATAATTAAAATTCAATAGGTCATCTTAATATGCTGATTTGCTGTTCAAGTAACATTTCCTATTATTATTATCGGTGTTTAATGCTTAATTTTGTGTGGAAACCATAATACTTTTTCAGGATTCTTTGATGAATATCAGAAGAACAGCATTTATCTGAAATGATTTTCTATTACATTATAAATGTCTTTACTGTCACTTTTGATCAATTTAATGCATGTTTTCGGAATAAAAGTATTGTTAAAAAAAATAGCGTGGTGTTGTTAAATGATTGTAAAACACTTTTAATTCATGCATCTGTTTTATTTGTTGAACTGTCCCCCCGATGGAAAACACCAACCCTGACTACTGACCTCCAGTTAATTTGAGCTTGACACCCCTACCATATATTCAGAGGCTTTTACTGTGTCCTAGAACCCTATGACCTTCAGGAAGTGTGTTTTTATCTCCATTAGCTGAAGAGTGAATCAGAGGAGTCCTCACAAAAGCGGGGCAGACTGAACGAGGTCATCCGAGCCATTACACAGGTTAGAAATCATGCATTTCAAATACATCAAAAATAAAGTTACAAATATATACGGGAAGTAAAACAATGGTTTGAAGTAAGTTATTTTATTTTTTCTTGCACTCATTCCCATCCTCCACACTAGATCATCACCTTTTCGGGAACAATAGGTCTGCAGTCTAATGGAGCATGTCTGCTTGGACACCTGCATCTGGCTCACATGTCCAGCAGCCACAGCCGAACCGCAGGTGAGATTCAAAATATCCTGTCTTCTGTCTTTTTTGTTGTTGATAATAATAGTAATAATAATTAAATAATTAAAATTAAATAATATATAAATACATGTATGTTAATTTTACGTTAATTATTATTGATGTTAATAATAATAAATCTAAAATTCAAAATTTTAAAGTCTTTTTATTTGAAGAAAATGTATATTAATATCAAAAAAATAAAAAACAAAAATAATGTAAAAAATGTAAATGAATATTTTAAAATAATAGAACAATTAATATTATGTTTGTTGCTGATGTAGTTGTTATTGATAATAATTATTTCATCATAAATGTTTTTAAATAAAAGTAATAATAATAAATAATAACATTAATAATTACATCATAACCTTTCATACCATTAAAAATATATTAAAATAATAAGAATTGTTGTTAATAATAATAATAATGACATTTTATAAAACAAATAAAATATATATTATTAATTTTATTGTTACTATTACTACTAAAAATAATATTAATAATAAAAAAAAAATAAAACTTAAATAATATATAAATTAGTGATACTGTGCGAATGGTCATTCACCAGTGAAGAAGACCAATCAAACATACTTTTTCATCCCACTTTAACAGTTCCTCAGGACTTTGGGTATCTCCCAGAGAAAAGTGTCATCCGAGCTTCAGTAGACTTCATCACTGAAGCAGGAAGGAAAGGTAACACACTATCTAAAGCTAATATCTCATATCTAATAAAAAGTGATTCCATTGCTTACTGATGTTGTGATTCTGTACAGGACCTGAGTTCACTCCTCCACGTCTAGTGAAGACGGTGCTGGCCGCTTTAGGGATGGTCGGTGGAAGCTTCCAGTATCCTCCCGTCAACTGGAGCGCCATCCTCTCTCCGCTGATGAGACTCGGCTTTGGTGAGCTTCCTGTTCTTCATCATCATCGCTAGTGTTCTGCAGATAATACCCTATTGTGTCATTTCTGAGGATGTATGATGTTGAAGTCCTGTGCCTGTCATAGGTGAGGAGGTGCAGCATCACTGTTTAGCGTTAGCTGCCAGTCAGGCCCAGTCTTCCCAGAGTGCCTCACTTTTCCTCGGCATCTGGCTTGTGCCTCCCCTGGTTCACAGCCTGAGTGTGGGTATTTCTTTCTCTCTGTGTATAAAACATGTCTCTGTCACACAGATCTGTCTCTTTGGTGTCTTCATACAGACATGTTGATGTTGTAATGCTGGCTTTTCACTGGTTGCGTTTTGTATGCTGTCTAGTTTTTATTTTGCTTTAATTCCTGTTGTATATTTCCTGTGCAGCACTTTGGTTTTTAACATCTGTTATGTTTAAATGTGCTCTATAAATCAATAAACTAAACTAAATAAGATATTTTAGTATTTAACCATTTACTTGTCACTGTCGCTTTTTGGTATTGAACTTTTTCACACAAGTTGCACCTTTTGAGCTGGACCAGTAAGAAATCACCTAACACCCACCCAGAATACCACAGTAAATCAAATGTCGTTTTAATCGAATTTCATTTTCCATTACAATTATGGCTTCCAGCAATTATGAAAATGAAGTAATCAACTGATTATTGTTCAAAGCAATATAGTTTTGTCATGTTTTATACTGTATGTTGAATAAATGTTCAGTAGTTTTCAGAAAGTTGTGGAAGTACACTACTACAGATGATTTTTAGCTATTTTTTTTATTGAAATATGGATAGATAGATAGATAGATAGATAGATAGATAGATAGAATGTATTTTATTTATCAATTTTTTCACATTTATTTTATTTATTTGTTTTGTTTTTCTGTTCAATTATATTTAGTTCAAGGAAGTCCACTGTTACAAAGACAACTTAAAAAAAGTTCAATAAAATGAATGATTAATGGTATTAAATATTGTGATCTCAATATTGAGCAAAATAATTATTATTTTTGCAATCATTTTCTTTAGAAAATTCCTAAATCTAATTTTGACTAATTTGTTAGACATTATCCCTTTTGAAAGCTTTGAAATGTTACTTTCAGAGACGCTTAAAAGTAAAGTAGCAATTAGAAGCTAATTATCTCATTGTGTTATCATCTGTGAGAAGTTCATCATGGCTTTCTGGCTTCAAAATGTCGTACTGTTTTGTAATGTTCTCTCAGTCTGCTCTGATTGTCTTAATTTTCTCAACATCCACAGATACGCACTAGGGTTTCTCTCTACGAGTGCCTGAGCTCCTGGATGAAGCACGTGGCTGAAGACAAACTGCAGGTGTATGTGGACAGTCTGGCAGTCCAGCAGTTTGTGCCTGACACACGTCCTCAGCGCCTGCCCCTGTGCCTGTCCATCCTGCACGGCCTGGCCAAAGCCATGGCGGTCCCCAACCCGCCACAAAACTGCTGGACCGCCCTGTGCTCCACCACTGAAAAGATCTATAACCTCTTACCTGATAATATACCGGTATTATAATCAAACATGTTGACTAAGAACTCAACATTTAGCCAGTTCTGCTGCTGTCCAGTGATATTTTTGTGTCGTTCTGTAGGCTGGTGAGGTGGACCTGTATGAAGCCACGTGTTCATGTCTGTCTGAACTGAGCGACACTGAGATAGACCGCATAGTCAAAGTCACTGAGGTATAAATGTTCGTGATTTATAGCTTTATAAATCTGATTGTGTTGAAATGTTTCATCATGATATGTAGTCATACTATTTCGCTTCAGGGTAATGAACCCATTTACTCACTTTCAAGCACAAGACGCATAAAAAGGCAAAAAAAAGATTAATAATAACTGAGGGATGACTGAATATACAAATGAAATGCCTGCTGTTTTTCGTTAACATGTAAATAGTAAATTTAACTATGAATTGCTGATGCATTTGTATATATTGTATAATTGCTTTTATTTGTATATCTTCATGAAATGTATTTTTTTTTTTATCTTAATCTTTCTTCATGAAGATGCCTTCTGGTCTGTCCCTAACCATGTGCTTCCATCTTCTTCTTGTATTAGCAAATATGCCTGCTTTAAAAAAAAATTGAGTGCATATAATATTTAAAGTTGTTTTCCCAGATCAGTCATTTATGATATATTATGTGTATATATGTAATGGATGCACCCACTATGGACATTATTATTGGATCCATTATTGCAGTTTTATATATTTAATACTGTTGTTACGCTAGGAGCTAGTTCTATTAGCAGCACTTAGTTTAGATGTTCTGGCATCAGCAAAGTCTTTCATTAATTCATTTCCATTATTACACAATTCTGCCTCCAGGCAACATTTCTTAAAAGGATCCCGAAATATTTTTTTGTTTTTCTAAATTTGTTGTTAGTTTTAGTAATGAGGCTCATTTTATGCAAGAAAATTGAGTCCATTTTGTTTCTCTTCAAATATAATGCATGCATAATTGTTTGCAGTGATGAATAGTTACGCTTTCATCCATGGAAGGTTTTCTTCTCCTTTCATGATAATTAATGATAATCATAATTCATGGCAAGAGCACAGGACAGCTTCCACTGTTTTGTAATTTATCATGTAATGTAACAACCATTCCAGAGCAATTTACAAGTTAAATGACTTGCTCAAAAGTGCACTGACAGTGGCTAGAGACATTAAATCAACAGAACCCCAACACAGTTCTCCCCGTTTTTGTGCTCCCTCTACAGGCTAATGTTGAAAAAACAGCGTTCGTCCTATCCTACCTGACCTCTAAAGGCAGAGTCCCTCTGCTCGGACTCAATGATGTCATCAGTACCATCCTCCAGGTGGGGATTAAGAAACGAATCAGCTGGCTTCTCCTGCAGGCCCTCCACCAATCACGGTTCACTTCTAGTCCCAATACAGGTATGTTAATAATACTAATATATATACTAGTAAAATGTTATTGGGAAAAGGTGCACTACTGTTCAAAAGTTTGGGAAATTAATACTTTCATTCACCAAGAACATATTAAATTGGTCAAAAGTTACAGTACAGATTTTATTACAATTATATTTTAAATATATGCTGTTGTTTTTACTTTATTCATCAATCCTAAAAAAATCTATCACTGTTTCCACAAAAATATTAAGCAGCTCAAGCGTTTTCAACATTGATTATAATAAGGAATGTTTCTTAAGCAGCAAATCATCATTAGAATGATTTCTGAAGGATCACGTGACACTGAAGACTGGAGTAATGATCCTGAACATTCAGCTTTGCATCACACGAATAAATTACATTTGAAAACATATTAAAATAGAAAACAGGTACTTTAAATTGTAATAATATTACTGTTTTTTTACTATATATTTGATCAAATAAATGCCTAAAAAACATCTTACCCTAAATGTTTCAATTGGTAGTGTATATACTTTTATACTATACTACTATAATTAAAACCATTAAAAACATTTTCATTACTTGAAATAAAATAACCATTAACTGATAAATATATATATATATATGTATACACATACACACACACATTTCAGCTAGTTGCCAATGCAACATTTCTCATTTTAATTTAGCTTAACTTGATGTACTAAAAAACTAAAACTGAAATAAAAATATGAAAAATTATAAACATAACAATTACAAAAACATACAACAAAATTGAACTGAAAATGGAAAATATAAAAAGCTTGTTCAAAATATGAATAAAAAAATATTATAGTATCTCAAAAATGCTAAAATAACACTGATTCTTATGTTACAAAGTTACAAGCCACTGCCTGTGTTTTCCATTTCCAATAACCATTTTAAGTGCCCCCTTTTTGATGAACTTGAATCATGTTATGCTGATTCAGAAAGCACAATGTTTTGTTTGTTTTCAGTGGTCTCTAAACGAATGGAGTGGCTTTTGGAGTTAATGGGCCACATCCGAAATGTAGCATACGGATCTCCTTCTGTTAAATGTGTCAATCTTATAGAGGTATGTCTGCAGAATCTGTTGTTTTTGATTTATTGGCTCTGGTTTCTTTTAGGTAGATTTGCCTCTCTAAAGAGCAGTCACTGCCATCTGCACCAAGTGTTTTTGGTTGCCTTGCTGTAGGCCTAATGATATAAACAGTTCTTTTCTCTATAAAACACAGCAGCAGGAAGTAAGATACTACCCGTTCACTGACTTAAAAACATAATGTCCATCATCACTTCGCAGGGCACAGACTTCCTCCTCGGTGTGTTTGCTGCAGCAGTGGTGTCTTGGGCTGACCATTGCACCCCGCTTCTCGTTGGCATCAGGGCCCAGTGGTTTCCCTGGCAACAGTCCTCTCGGACAACAGAACTGTCCCATGACCTCTATGTCAACCCTGATGCCACTGAGCTGTCGCTCGCCTCATGCCTACTTGGAATCCCATACAGCATAAAGCAACTACTCGCCAAAGAGCCGTGGAAGTCCCAGTCGCAGAAGGTATGGCATCTTTTAACTCCCGTTTTACTATTTAAATATGTGTAGTTCTGCTGTTGTTTTTAAGGTGTTCATGTCCATTGCACAAATCGTGTGGATTGAGTTCAAATTTAAATTCAAATAGCTTTATTGGCATGACAAAAATACATTTTGTATTGCCAAAGCATTAAGACAACAAAGAAAATGGTTTAGAACATCTGAACATTTATTTATATATTATAACTAATATGTAATAGATAACTAATATGGAAATGTCATATGTACACATTGAGTTACACACCAAATTGCAATACTTACGATCTCTAAGAATCTGCACACTATCCATAGTAATTAAAAACAGAGTTAATATTTTCCTGTCTATCTACACTACTTTTTCAAAAGTTTGGGGCCGGTGAAATAAAAACAAATAAAAAAAATGTATTATTGTTTTTGAAACAAGTCTGCTATGTTCACCAAGGTTGCATTTATTTATTATTCAAAAATACAGTAAAAAAATTAACATAGTGAAATATTATTGCACTTCTTCAATTCTTTTGATGTTCTATTTAAATATATTTTAAAATGTCATTTATTCCTGTGATGGCAAAGCTGAATTTTCAGCATCAATACTCCAGTCTTCAGTGTCACATGATCCTTCAGAAATCATTCTAACATGATCAATGTTGAAAACAGTAGTACTGCTAAATATTTTTGTGGAAACTGATAAAAAAAATTTTTTGGGAATTCCTTGAATAGAAAGTTCAAAAGAACAACATTTATATGAATTTACTGTCATTTTTGATCAAGTTAACGCTTCCTTTATAAATAAAAGTACTAATTCCTTTAAAAAAACAAAAGCGTATCAACCCCAATCTTTCTTTCTTCATGCCTTCAGTTCATCGACTGGCTCTTCAGTATTACAGAAGGTCCTAAACTAGGTTTCTCTGAGACTGCCTTACTAACAGCCAAAGGTGAGACACTTAGTTTTAGTCAAATTATTATTTCATATCAGTCTTTAATTTGTGTTTTAAAAATGTGTTGATAACAAGAAGCAAAGGATTGTTACGTGATTTACAGTACACATGGAATCTCTCATTTGACTCATTTGTATCTCGTTCCGTCTTAGCGACGCTAATGGCTCTGAGATCCAGCTCTGAGTTCAAGAAGAAGGGTGTATGGACCCGGGCGTATGGCTGGTGATCCCACTGAAAGCTCTGTCCCACCAAGGACACCATTTGTTTACATGCATATTCAGAGTAGCATCTACATAACAAAGCACATGCTTCCTAGGTCACAAACTCTAGTGGTAAACCCGTCTGTTACAAATCAGAATGAACGCTGACATGTTTAATAGATTGAAAGTAGGTATACCATAGTATTCGATAACAAAAAAGAACAAAAAAAGCGCATAAAAATGGCTTCAGAAGGCATCATGTTATTTTCCACTTTCACGCAGTGCATGTAAAATGTATTGACCAATTGCCTGTGACCAATTAAGTATGTAAAATAAATACACCTGTGCCACACCAAGTATGTTTTTCTGCTCACAAGAAGCTTGCGCTGTTTGCATAAATTTGCTCTTAATAAATACTTCAAATCCAGCTTAAGCTGATTTGAAACTTTCCCATCAGACAAGCTGATATACAATGCAGAGGGACTGGTGCTGACACGATTCTGTAGCTGACTCTTCAGGAGGAGACGGTCCTGGCGCTTGCTGGACACTCTGTGACGTCCTGAAGACTTCTTCACTGCAGCCGAACCTCTCTCCTTGAAGTTCTTGATGATCCGGTAAATGGTTCTTTCATGTGCAATGTTCTTTGTAGCATTTTCCTTGCATGTGAGGCCATTTTGATGCAAATCGATGATGGCTACACGTGTTTCTTTGGACGTAGCCATTGCTAACAAGAACACAATGATTGGAAGCGCTTCTTCCCTCCTTTTATAGCAATCAGTCTGCTCTTAC
>NW_015538065.1:417412-418952 GCF_001515605.1 Sinocyclocheilus anshuiensis
AACAGCTTAAGCAGCAAACTTTGCAAAACACAAAATTTATGTCACTGCCAAAACTTTTGGCCATGACTGTACACTACTGTTCAAATGTTTGTGCTCAGTAAGAAATCAGTACTTATATTTAGCAAGAATGCATTAAATTGTGACATCTGTAATGTTGGAAAAAATATATATTTTTCAAATAAATGCTCTTTTGAACTTTCAATTCATCAAAGAATCCTGGAAAAAAGTATCACAGTTTCCACAAAATATTAAGCAGCACAACATTTTCCATCATCCACTACAACACCTAGCCTGGCAGGTGAGCACCTGACACAGGCATTACATAACATCTCTAAATGGCTCGAGTTGTCTCATTTAACTCTTAATGTTAAAAAAACAGTTTCCATGTGCTTCTCCATACGAAATAGGCCTGCAAGGGATGTATTTGAGATGCGGATTAAAAATGAAGTAATTGAAGCAGTGAATGAAATCAAGTATCTTGGGATTATTCTAGATAAGAATTTAAAATTTGATAGTCACATTGAGTACATCTGTAAGATATTGTTATTATTACTTTTATTGTTAACATTGTTGTTATTATTATTAGTAGTAGTATTGTCATTGGTTTTATTTTATTCATTTACTTTTTTTTTTTGCTTTCTGAAAAGCCTCCCGTGGACTGGTGTTGAAAATTAGCATGTGTGCTAAAACACTTAAGCAAGTGCATATGGTTTGTCCAATGTAACTGTGATGTCCATGTTAAATAAAATTTTTATAATGATAATAATAAACTTTTCCTATTACACTGAACCCAGCCCCCCAAAACCGTTCTTTAAAAGTAACGAAACATCGCCCCCTTCTGGCTATCAAGGGTCATGCATACTAAACAAGCCATTAAAAAAAAAATCAACAGATTTAAATTTCGGACGGAAATCAAATTAACAGGCAATAAAAGTTATGGACCGGAAACCCATGAAATGGCATCATTGTGATGTCTTAAGAAAGCATAACCTTCTTAGCTTCGATAGTTTTGTTGATTTTAATTATCTCAAATTGGTTTTTAAATGTCTAAAGAATCATGTTTCACCACTGTTTTCTGAATTGGTCAGTAGGCGTCAGAACTCTCATAGGGCAAACACACGAGCCACTATTAGTGGTGACTGTCTTGTTCCAAAGTATAAGACCTCTTTTGGCCAATCTGCTTTCTCTGCAAAGGGGCCAAAACTCTGGAATGCTTTACCTACTAATTTAAAACTAGAGACCAATGGTAATGCTTTTAACAGAGGACTTAAACAATGGTTAAAAACCAAACAACAGTGCTCACATGAATAGTTCTTCATACCAAACTATTACTGCGATATTGTCTGATTATGTTGCCTTTGCTTTATAGCTTATGTAAATAATTTTGAATGTATTGTTCCTTCTTTTTTGTAATTTTATGGTATATTTTTTTCTTTTCCCTTTTTTACATTTTTTTTATTAGTATTGTTATTATTACTTTTATTGTTAACATTGTTGTTATTATTATTAGTAGTAGTATTGTTATTGGTTTTATTTTATT
>NW_015538065.1:419118-425361 GCF_001515605.1 Sinocyclocheilus anshuiensis
AAACACTTAAGCAAGTGCATATGGTCTGTCCAATGTAACTGTGATGTCCATGTTAAATAAAAATGTAATAATAATAATTTTCAACATTGATAATAAGAATTTTTTTTGCATTAGAAATGTGATTTCTGAAGGATCATGTGACACTAAAGACTTAAGTTATGGCTGCTGAAAATTCAGCTTTGCCATCACAGGAAAAAGTTACATTTCAACATATATTCAAACAGAAAAACATTATTTTAAATTTTAATATTTCAAAATATTACTGTTTTTAAACAAATAAACACAGCTTTGGTGAGCATAAGAGACTTCTTTCAAAAACTTTTGAACAGTAGTCTAGATATTTGCAGTGAATCCAAATGCAATTTGTTTGATTCACCAGTTTGTTTGAAGGAATTTTGTGTTGTCTTTATTCCATCAGATTTTCTTGGCTGAAGATTGTCATTTGTTAAGGTAATGGTTCCGAGAACTGTCAGAAAAAAAGATGGAGAACACCCGTGTGGAGCGCTAGTGAGACTCGTACTCTTATCTTTGATTTGTAAAATGTCCCGCGACCAGGCCATTCTCCGCAGACTTATTCAAATATTGCGCGGGAAAGACAGATGCAGTCGGTTATCCAGATAGAAAAGTCAGTTGATGTTGCCAAGTGTAAACGAGGCGTGTTCTGATTGACTGATGATCCGATCTGCTTGATCGCATGTTAATGCCAAGTGTAAACCCAGCCTTTATTTTATGTCGTACTTCGTAGAGATCCTCGAAACACGAGCATGTGGATGTGTCTACAGGTGAGCCGGTAGCATTATTTGTCAGAACACCGGCAACAATCGACAGTTGGGATATCGGAGAACCAACCTCCAGTGAACAATGTGGCGGTGTCAAAAACAGCAAATTTCACAGTATTGCTTGCAGTTGGCCAATACCATTTTTTTGTATGGAGGTCTTTGAGCTGATCCTGGTGCAGCAGGAAAGCACATGGGAAGAGGCCCTGCAATACTGCAGACGACATTACACTGATCTGGCCGTACTGAGCTCAGATGTGATTATGGCAGAAACCATGAAAAAGAGCACAGCAGCCCAGACAGAGGATGTGTGGATTGGTCTGCGCTTTATCGCTGGTCACTGGTTTTGGGTAAATGGAGCAGACCTTCAATATAAGGTCTGGTCCTCGGGCGGAGAGCTCCAGTGCCCTGCCTTGAATCAGTGCTGTGGGGTTTATAATGTAAAGCAGAGGGCTTGGAAACCTGCCGCCTGTGAGCGGAGACTCAACTTTCTCTGTCATACGCTAAATACGTCAATGGCACATTTGTCTTAGAAGCTTCACAAACAATTGTGTGATAGGAATTTTTTGATAGGGATGATGTTTGCTAGGTACCTTGTTTGCTTGCTTTTAACGGCTAAACATGAAATTAAATGTAAGGGATGCAGAAGCAATAGGTAGCTTAATACATTAGTTTAGTTCAGAACTAATATGAAATATGAGAAGTAATATTAATGCCAGTAGAGTGAAGTCTCATGCGAATATTGATATCGTCCTTTTAATCAGAAGCAATAGGTAGCTTAATACATTAGTTTAGTTCAGAACTAATATGAAATATGAGAAGTAATATTAATGACAGTAGAGTGAAGTCTCATGCGAATATTGATATCGTCCTTTTAATGCATTATCTGCTTGTGGTTACTTCAATTTTAAATAAATGAATATTAACACTTGTAGTAGATATTTCCAATGAATGTCAATTTTAAGAAACACATTTTTGTTATGTGAGTGTAAAATGCTGCAACTGGGTGTCGTAACTAAATTGCATGTAAATTCTTCAAATGCTGCGAGGACACAAAACGTGATCTTGCAAGTCATGTTTTGTTTTGCAGATTTGTAAAAGCCCTCATCTCACGTAACTCTCAGGCAAATCTGAGTTTGTTTTGTCACTCATTCTGTCTAAAGTGGATAATCTAATTTCCCTTTCCAGTTGTGTTGTACCCATTTTCACTCTGTAATCAAAACATCTGGTGAAGTAATACCAGGGTTAAAATACTTTGAAATTTAAAACCATTGAAATTGTGTTACTTTAAATAAAATAAAATATTTCTAGATTATATCCCATATTGATTTAGTTTAACTTTAATGCACTAAAATAACTGGAACAAAAACGGAAATAAACATTGATATAAAAAAAACTATAAACGTATAACTTGTATAAACTTGTATAGAAAATATAAAAACCTTTTTAAGCATTAATAAACTATAGTAGGCTCAATGATGCTAAAATAACACTGATTAATACGCAAGTGATTTCAAGGTCAATTTTGTCAATATTGTTTATTTTGGGCTATACTAATAGAGAAACAATGATGTCACAACATTATTTATCATTTATAGCCAATGCACTGATGGCTAAATGAGTAATATGATATTCAGAATTTTATACATTTGGAGGAGACTGGTGTTGGGCTCATTTCTGGTTCATATTTGGATGCTGACCTGAACGTGTGTCCTTTTGATTCATACTTGTTGATTTTATAACAACATAAAAAAACTCAATTTTTCATGGTGAGGACAACTTTTCAATTACATAAAAAATAGTTAGATATTTTTTATTCTTTGGAAATATATGAATGTTAAAGGGACAGTTCACCAAAAAATGAAAATTCTGTCATTAATTACTCACCCTCATGTCGTTCCACACCCGTAAGACCTTCGTTCATCTTCAGAACACAAATTAAGATATTTTTCATGAAATCCGAGAGCTTTCAGAACCTCCATAGACAGCAACGCAATTGAAATGTTCCCAGGTGCAGAAAGGTAGTAAGGACATCTTTAAAATAGTCCATGTGACATCAGTGGTTCAACCGTAATTTTACGAAGCTACAAGAACTTTCTGAAAACAAGAAAACATGTCCTTACTACATTTCTGGGCCTAGGAACATTTCAGTTGTGTTGCTGTCTATGAAGGGTCAGAAAGCTCTCGGATTGCATCAAAAATATCTTAATTTGTGTTCTGAAGATAAACCAAGGTCTTACGGGTTTGAAACGACATGAGGGTGAGTAATTAATGACAAAATTTTCATTTTTGGGTGAACTATCCCTTTAAATAATATAGATATAGATGCAGTTATATTCTGATAGAAGATTTGGAAGCCTGTGATTCAGTTTTTAATCTGACATGATTTCTGAAGAGAATAAATGTGGAACATTTGGACCTTGGTTCATCTCTTCACAGCAACCATGAACGCTTAATAGTTTGCTGCCATCTACTGGTGAGTATAATTACATGTGCCAGAATATAATTACAGTTTTCACTACAGACAAATATTATCAGTATTTAACTGCGAAGACTTACTATTATATGGTCAACTACTAAATGATTTTTAGGGCAGATCAGGGGAATTTTAAAAAATATTAAGTTTTATTGAAATTATGGGAATGACTTTTGGAACTGTCAGTAAAAATGTCAGTAAAAATCGATGCCAGTGTTTTTCAGCACAAGTACTGTATTTACGAATTTAAACTGTAAAACCCAGTTGTTTTATTAGTGGTGGGGCCAGTAAAAATCTGAATACTGGTCTGTTTAGCCCTGAATATATATTTTTTAATATATTATTTTCAAACCTTATTGAGCCTCTTCATCTTATTCACCATGGGCTCAGGTAATTTTCTTCTAATTTTATCTTCTTTGAACAGTATTTTTGTGAAAAGTACTGTAAAAATCAATTTGAATTGAAGTGAAAATGTTTGTTTTCAGATGTGTCCATCTACTGTTACTCTAACAGTAAGCAGAAAAAGAAGATATGCTCATTTACTTCATACAAAATAAATAGTTTCCATATATTTTAATGATTCTAGTGAAGAGCTGGATAGGTGATAACTGAATTTTAAAAGTAAAAATTTTTTTGGCTTCTTCCAGACATTTCCAATATCATATGCCTTAACTGCTTTAAATGTGTTTGTAAGTGTGTCCTTTTCTTGAGCCATCTGATTTGCCTTAAGTAGGCATTTTAGGAAAATAAATTTGTTTTTGTAATTACTGAAGGGCATACCACGTCAAGGTCACTCTCAATGTCAGAGCGGTCCTGGTTTTCATTGGTCTGTTCATGCCAGAAATTTGTGAAAAGGTGTGGTAACAAGTCAGCAATATCCTGAAATAAATGGAGAATACCACATTTATTCAGAATTGTGCTGCTGCACTAGAGATCATCCAGATCAACATGAAGGCTTCAGTCATTGTGCTGCTTTTTTTGAGCCTCTTTGGGCTGAATGTCAGCGTCTACAGGTATCACTTTCTCGTGAACGAGACTTTGTCATTTCAAGAGGCACAGAAGCACTGCACACAGCACTCTGATTACCTGTCTACTGTCAGAAGTAAAGATTTACAGGATTTATCTTCCAATTCTCTAATTAAAGAGGACTATTTCTGGATTGGAGTTCAGAGAGACAGTGCAGACTATTACAAATGGATATGGTCAGAAGGGGGAGAAGCAACCATTACATTTTGGGCATATGGACAACCTTATTATTATTATTGTGGTGCTGTCCATAAAAACACATTAACTCTGTTTGCCCTGCCCTGCAAAACCCATTTACGATTTTATTGTATGAAGGTCTATGAGCTGATTGTGGTGCATCAGAAAAGCACATGGGAAGAGGCCTTGGAATACTGCAGACAAAACTACATTGACCTGGCCATAATAAACTCAGAAGACATTATGGAAGAAGCAAAGATTAATAGCACAGTAGCTGATACAGATGAAATGTGGACCGGCCTGCGCTTTCTAGCTGGTCATTGGTTTTGGGTAAACGGAGCCGGTTTTGATTATAATGTCTGGTCTTCGGGTGGAGAGATCCAGTGCCCTGCCATGAACCAACGCTGTGGGGTTTTTGATAGAACACAGGGGGTTTGTAAACCCACAGACTGTGAGCGGAGACTCAACTTTCTCTGCATCAAGGAGAAATACGCAGATTGACTCGATTAATCTTAGAAGGTCAGCAGATGTGACACTATAGGAGGAGTTTCTTGAAGTGTCCTTTTCAGAAACATTCTTTGCTTTGCTTTTAATGGCTGAACATCATGATGAAATCTATTTCTGTGACAAAATGTTTTCCTAAAACTGTAGCCAACTCTAGCCAGATAAAAAGTACTGTAGCTTATGACATTCATGTAAAATGCATGCCAATATGCAGGTGTGCACATAAGTGGTGTGCAGCTGTGCACACGTGGCCAAAATAAAAAAAATGCACTGGGTAAATATGTTGCTTATTTGCGTACCAACATGGTTGACAGCTGTTAATGCACAACCACTGTTTTAGGTCGAGTAACTAATATTGTATAAGATTTCCATTAAAACTGAAAGCATAAATCTAGGCTAAGTGTTGCCGGTTTCAGAGCAAATTGTAAAACTGTGACGTTTCATTCAGTAACGCATTTCACTCGGCTAAAACAGACAATGCATCCACCTATTTACCAGCAACCCACCAAAATAAAAACATGCTGATTTTAGGATTGAAAATGTCGAAAATTCATAAAAAATTAACATGTACATATTAGCATTGTAGTTTTAAAGTGTACTATAAAATAATTGTATTTTTATTTAATACTCACTTTTTATTTTGTGTTCTCAAGGTGCTCTCATGAGAACTAGGCTGAAAAAAACGTATGTGCACCCCTGTTAATATTTTCATGCATAATGCATCCATTTTTAGACATACTTTTGTATTTTCAAAACTTTTTTGTGAAAAAAAAGTTACAATTCTTTTTAGTATATAGGTGACTATTATACTGTTATATCTGATTTATCTTCTTTTGGAATCTGGTGGCAGCAATATTGATATTAATCAAAGCGTAAACAACGTAGAAAACGTATCCGTGTGACGCAGCACATTAATGTAATTAATGACAGAATTTTCATTTTTGGGTGAACTAACCCTTTAATTCCTAATAGAGGCTACAAGATATAAGACCAAGCAGACAGAGGAGTAAAAACAACATCATTATATTAATGAAAATAAACAATTATTAAAATGTTATTTAAATGTCATATCTCCTAGAACCCTAATCTGACACTATTTAGAACCATTTTCTTAAAGAGTACATTAAAGATGTTGACTCATAACGGAATCATAATCATCTGTTCTATACAATAGCCAATCAAAAAACACTATTTTGATTCAGAAAGTGGTGAGCAAAATGATCAGTCCCACTTTATATTAAGTGGCCCTAATACCTGTGTACTTACATAGTAACTAGATGTGTA
>NW_015538065.1:425431-430553 GCF_001515605.1 Sinocyclocheilus anshuiensis
GAGATCCAACTCCTCCCACTTTACATATCCCTAAACCTACCCATTTCCACCCCCTGGATCCCATTTCCACACCTAAACCTACCCATCATCTCCACCCCCTGGATCCCATTTCCATCGCTAAACCTACCCATCTCCACCCCCTGGATCAAATTGTTCCAATTACTCTTATACATATTGTTGTTAAAATGTAGTTATATATGTCCTGTTACACATTTGTACTTACACAAACCATTCGGAGGGTTGTTACATGTGTGTAGTTACAGAAATATTACAGCACCCAGACAGCAACATAGTGTTGGCCCAGATCCGGCCCACATCTGGCCCATGTGAAATCCATGCGGGCCAGATGTGAGCCGGATCTGGGCCGAAACTGTCTGCTGTCTGGGAAGCATACTTTTTCATTTTATAATGCCATTTATTGCTCTTCTTCATAGTAGGTGCATTTTAAAAATGTTTTCCGGATGAATCCTGGACTCCTGCTCAAAATGATAAAATTAATATAACGACAGCTACAAAAAAACAAAAAAAAGCCCGCCAAACTGTTGTTGGAAAGGAGCTGCGGTTTTTTCTGGATAAAAACACGATAACGTTTACATTTATCAACCAATTTCAGAGGTTTGTGATCTACATGGAGTTAAAAATAACTCTGCCTCCATTGAATAAAAACAGAGAATACAAATGGTAGTCTGCTTTTTATTTTGATGGCACTCTATACAGATAAACTCCACAACAAACAATAACAAATGCAACTGATAATCCTTTATGGATCCAGTAAAACTTACACTTACAGTGGTAAAATATTATGCACTGATACAGTGCACAGTAAAAGTGATATGTAATATTAAAAAGTATATGTGGTACAAGTTGTAGTAAAGTGAATAATATAAAAAGTGAGTACAACAGTATATAATATATTTATAATAGCATAAATTATATGTATAATACCATAATAAATAAATTAATAACAATAGATGAATAATAGCAAGTAGAATATGTAATGTCAAGGGTGGAATAATACAGAATAGACAATAATGAAGAATAAATTAATAGTAAAGTAAAATAAATAATCATGAAATGTAGTTTTATATATTTAATAGTATTGTGTAATAATTATTAAACAAAGTAAGAAACAAGTAAGGGGGGGTGTGGTTTGAATATGAGCAGGGTAATTCTGGCCATTCGTTCAGGGCTATTCTGGGTTTTAACTAGTACTAATACATTAGGTTGTGGAAGTATAGCCTACTCTCGTATGCAGAGAACAGGCTTTCTTCAGCTTTCCTCGTTGTCCTGTTTGCAATTGGCTAAAAAGGAAAAAAAAAATATATATATAATAAGTCCACAGATTTATGATAATCTATGATATAAACTACAATATAAAGTTAAAACTTAAGAATTCATTTAAACTTTGATTTCATATAAAGTCTCAGCTTTCACAGCTTACTAGCGATATCGGGTCGAGCGGCCAATGAGGCGTCTAGGTATTTATTATGTCTATGGTATTAACAAGCAACATTGTAATAATTGTAATCCCCGTTTCGGAACAAAGCAATCTATCTACAGGTGTTGACAGCACCCTGAGACTTTGCTCATAGGCTAAACATTGGCCCCTTAGTGCTGGCCCTGCACAGGCAGCCCTCACTTAGCCCCCAGGAAGCTCTGACTATGCCCACACAGGGCCCGCACTATTAATCTACAACAATAAATCTGTTTCACTATAAATACTTCTCGGCTACTATAACTTAAGTCTTTGGGAAAAGCAGTTATTATACACCTGAAATGGATGCAGTCACCACATAACTAATGTCTGTATTGTCAAAAATGTTCAGTTGTCAAAGGGATTTCAAATAATTTAACACTCTGAAAGGGACTACGAATGATCTATTAAGTCGATCCTCATGGTTTTGCAAGGTTCTTAATGTGCAAGACCCTTTCACTTGAAAAAGACAGCCCACTACAAGAAGAATACAACTGGATTTCGTTCATTGACCACACTTTTGCACTCCTTTTCCCTTTTTTATTTTGTAAGTTCGATGCAGTGTTCATTCAGCCAGTCAGTCAATCAATCAACCAGTCAGGTGAAAAACCTTTAAACACAAATGCAAACACCACTTTAACAGCAAGCACAAGTAGATACAATCAATGCACACAGGATTTAAACCCTTGGTTTTAAATGACCATAAAGCAGACCATGTAAACAGACAGCAGATATTCAAACATTTACCATTTACAAAGTAAATACACTGTTGTTGTTTTTTTATTTTTATGATTTGATGATTACATTTAACCCATTAAAAAAAACAATAATGTTCAAATACATTCTTAGAATGATATAATGACACATGAACAAAAAATCCAGTTTCAATCAAAAGAAAAGTATAAAGCTCACCAGCTACATCTCCATTGATTATAGTGGGCTTAATTCTGCACAAAAGAGTTTGCTTCAGTCCAAGTAATAGCAAGTTTGCCACTTCTCAGTGCTGCTTTCTGCTGCTTCTCTACATTGACTCTGTTTTTGCTCTGCCAATTAGTAGATCAGCTTCACCTGGTGCACCTGGCTGGGAGGGGTGCCCCCAGCAGTCAGTTTGCTGTAACAACAAACATAAAAAATAATACAAATTAATATAAAAATGTCAAATGATTACTTTAACCTCTGCAGATAATATGTTTTGGTGTGCTAAGCTCACTCTTCCCCCAAGGTCTCTCAACTAGTCAGCAGACGGTGGTAGCACTCCTTTCGTCCACCCACTCTGTCTGTTGAATTTCGCAACCACACCTTTATCTCACTCTCAACTTCAGAATAAGGAGGACTTGGCTGAAAGGAGCGTTTTTATCCAGCCTCTGAAAAGCAAATAGGCCTATATGAAACAACACTGTGTGTGGTAAGTAATTTACATATGCTATTTCTAAAACTGCATGCTAGCTTACCTGTTACAACCCTTCTTAGCCTCAGGTTCTGGAAAGGTCTCTTTTGGTTTGAGCCATTCCAGTTCAATTGAGTGGCTAATGAATGGCCAATCAATGTTGTTAGTATTCTCCTCCTAGTTGCATTACAGGGCTGCCTACACAAAACCTGCATGGGCCCAAAGGTACAAAAGTTGCTCTGGGCCCGAACAGGCTGGCCCACATTGGGCCATCATGGGATTATTAATGTGGGCAGTCTGCTAGTGTGGGTTGCTCACAGAGAGCCTGTGGTGAGCCCAAATGTGGGCCTTGCCTGGGGTTTTGTTTAGGTTTGGTGTGGGCTGGCACTAGTCCACTGTGCCCGCAAAAAGCCAGTATGGGCCCCACAGGGGCATGCTTGCAGGGTACTTCTCTAATGAACACTGATGATTTTTGTCATTTATACATGCATACAAACATATTCAACTCACAACAAATGTAGATGAAAATTAAGACTAGCCTACAAATTAAAGAATGAGAGACTACTTAGGCTGTTGCTTTCACACCAAAAATGATGTCACTTCCCAAACAATGATGTTATGAAGGAAATGGCCTTAGGTATGCCTACATAGTCATAGGAAAAAATATATAGCCTAAATTGATTTGAACAGAAATAAAGATACACAATAAACAAAATCCAAACCCCACGTTACACTGATTCACGAAATGGGGAACTATAGAGCAGAATGAGACGCAGCAGGAGAAAAAGGTTTCTACATAATGGAAATCCCCCAGTGTCAGAGTCCCCCAATTTTCCTAATTTGTTGCTTTTATATTATATCAATCATTTCCATCTAAATACATTAAAATGCACTTCAAGTAATAAATGAGAAGTAACATTTGTGAAAGCATTGAATTCAAAGCATTATGTCATTGTAAATATACTACTAACTGCTTTGAAAGATCGTACAGTGTGTTGAGTCACATTTCTCTTACAGAGATTCTCTTACAGAGAATGTGTGCAGGAAAATATGTACAGTAACCAAATCCTGTTTTTACATATGTGGAAGCATTTTACCATTACATTTGTTTCTGAGGGAAATCTGAATTTGTCTAATTGTGTTGTCCTGCAATTTAAAGGTTAAACAAAAATTCTTTGCATCTTCTGATTTGCCTCTCAGGCCCTGTTTAAAATACCCAGTGTTTCAATGTCACCTTTATTTAGACTACAGTATTGTTAACCCTGCTTAAGTTAAAGTAAACGTCTTTTCTAATATTATGCAATCCTCAAATGCTAGATGTATTTTAAGATTATGAAGGATAGATTTTAATAGCGACAAAGTACATGTAAAGTAAGCAAGCAAGACAAAAGAAAAAGTTGATATGGAAAATTTAATAGGCTAAACTTTAAGGATAAATATTGAGGATGGATTAGAACATTAGTGAAAAAAACAGTAATTCAAAATTCCATATATACACATTTTTAAATGAACAGACATGCTGGGTCGCCCTCTGTACATACATAATGTGATGGGACCTCATTTCCACTGACACTGACATTCATACAGACAGGAAACCGCAACGTTTTTTGTAACATATAATAAATCGGTCAAATCAGGCTCAAACGCAACACATGTAACATTTTAAAGTCACTAAAATTGACAATCCAATCCAATCCCTCCCTCTTTTTTTTATTTTAGTAGATGTTTCCTTTGGATACAGTACATGGAAGTTTATTAACGCTATGAATTAAAAAATGAAAAAGGTAATTGTGACTTTTTATCTCACAATTCTCTTTTTTCTCCCACGAAATTCTGAGAAAAAACTGCAAAATACCAACTCAGATTTCTGACATTGTTTTTCTCACAGTGGTAATTGCAGCATTGTATCTCACAATTCTCATTGATTCTCATGATTCTGAATTTTGAATTGACCCTTCACCAGGAGTTTGATTGACAGGAGATCTGACCATAACAACCATAACACCTAATCTGCTGTTTTGTTCGACAAACAAACAAACCAGACAGGAGAGTAGAATGTCGGTTGACTTGAACTTGAAAAATTGTGAGTATTGACGTCTTTCAGCAGTTGAAACAAGATACCTTGTTCATTCATGTTTATTTCATGTTATTATAAAGTGGAAGAGATAATCGGTTCATGTGCCGCTTGAACTGAGGTGCTACAGCAATCTGCCACGACACATTAAAGGGATAGTTCACCCAAAAATGAAAATTTGATGTTT
>NW_015538065.1:430759-442241 GCF_001515605.1 Sinocyclocheilus anshuiensis
AAAAAACATGCACAGACAAATCCAAATTAAACCCTGCGGCTCGTGACGACACATTGATGTCCTAAGACACGAAACGATCGGTTTGTGCCAGAAACTGAACAGTATTTATATCATTTTTTTTTACCTCTAATACACCACTATGTCCAACTGTCTTTGGGCGCACGCACGGCATCCGGTGCGTGAGGTGTGTACGAGCTCTGGCGTAGTTTACGCAAGCGCCGGAAGTGATCTCTCGCGCGCATACGTCACTCATTGTTTACACAGTGCACAGTCATTGTAGGTACGACGGCTAATCAAAATGGTACTTACTTGCGCTTGCCATGCATTATACGACTGACAGACTGCAACGGCTGGAGTTAAAATCATCATATGTGTTCTACTGAAGAAACAAAGTCACCTACATCTTGGATGCCCTGGGGGTAAGCAGATAAACATCAAATTTTCATTTTTGGGTGAACTATCCCTTTAAAGAGCCACATAACAGTTTTTATTGTTTGAATTTCTTTAATAAAATGACAAAATGTGAAAGACTTTGTTTCATACCAGAAGTAACCTGCTCTGTCTTGTCTGTTAGCACGTTGTCAGTGTCGTCTTTGCTCCACGATGTATTTTTCACTGCATGACAACATGATGTGTCGTAAGAACGCAATGGCTTGTCATACGTCGCAGCAGTAACTAAAGGGGACGGGTCTTAGCGAAGGGTCAGTTACAAGAAAAAAAGTTACAGTTGTGAGATATAATCTCAGAATTGTGAGGAAAAAAGTCAGAAGTCACAAATATCTGTTTAATTTTTTATGCCGTGGTGGAAACAAGCTTCCATTAATACATCACAATAGTGGGGGGAAAAAAGTCAAGATAATGCAACTTTCTTTTCATGCCAACTTTAGGGAGAGATAATTAAACATGTTTTCATTTATTGTAAATAAAATCATGAAAAGGAAGTTATTTTTTTTTACAATTCTTTCTGGAAATGTTCGTACATTGAGTGGTTGAGGATGGAAATGAAGAGTGTTGATCTATGAAAATTACAAAATGAAAGATGCACAGTTCATTTCCACTTTGTAAGTCAAATCACATTTTGTTTTTGTCCTGTGATATATACCGCTTCCAGTGGTGGGGTGTGCAATGCAGGATAAAAGAGAAGGAAGGGCCAATCCTATAATTGGCCAGGACTGCTTTTTATTGGTCTGTTATGTAGGAAATCATTGGAGAGGTGTGGTATCAAATTGTTGTTAATAAATAAATGCAGACTTGAAAACTTCACCACATTTCTGCTCTTGTTCCAACACCGGATACATTGACAGTATGGCAATGAAGGCTACAGTGACTGTGTTTCTGGTTCAGTCTCTCTTTATTGTGAACACCAGCCTCTACAGACGACACATTTATGTGAATGAGAGCATGACATGGACAGATGCACAGCAGTACTGCAGAAAGTACCATGATGACCTGTCCACCGCCAGCAATGTAGAAGTGAAACTACTCTCTGCGAATCCAAAGATCACTTCTGAATATTTCTGGATTGGACTTCAAAGAGATTCCCAAAGCCCACTGCTCTGGAAATGGAGTGGAGGTGAGAATGCATCTAATATCATGTGGGATTCTGGACAACCGGATGCTTTGCATGAACAGTGTGCTGCGGTTCTAAAATCAAATGCTAAACTGCATGATGCCACTTGCCTTTTATCTATACCGTTTTATTGTATGGAGGTATTTGAGCTAATCCTGGTGCAGAAGGAAAACACATGGATAGAGGCCCTGGAATACTGCAGACAAAACCACGTTGATATGGCTGGCCTAACCTCAGATCCGATGATGATAGAGGCGAAGAATAAGAGCACGCCAGCCCATGTGGACGATGTGTGGATTGGTCTACGGTTCATAGCCGGTCATTGGTTTTGGGTAGATGGAAATAATGTTGAATATAAGGGCTGGTCATCTGAGGGGGAGCCACAGTGCCCTCCTGTGGATCAGCACTGTGGGGTGTTTAATAAAAAAAAGATTGTTTGGAAACCTGACAACTGTGAGCGAAGACTCAACTTTCTCTGTCTCAAGAAAAATAAAGTAATAGCTGAAGGAAGCAGTAATTGAATCAGTTTGGCATGTGTAAAAAGTCATGCCTACTAAATAATCAGCTTACTAAAGAACGCTAAATCAAATTAAGATGATTTTTGCTGTTACTATTATCGATTTGACGGCACTATCGGATGAGAACAAAACCAAGCTGGATGAAATTGAATTGAATCAACTGAACTGACTTGAGCTGAATAACATTGTCTTTGTAGAGTTGCTTAACTGAATTGAACTTGTTTCATAATTGATGAACATTGCTATTATTTTCCTATTTATTACTTTAAAGCGGCTTTGAAACCATCTGTATAGTATAAAGTGCTATAGAAATAAAGGTGACTGGAGTAGTTGCTATAGATGTAGATGTCAGCTATGTACTCAGTAGACAAAACATCTCGCATTTGCTGCTGTTGTGAAAATAAAGTGAAATCTTGTTAACCAAATAATATTTGCCGTGGTAAGAAGTAACAATTGTAATTAATATTTGATTCCAGATATGTGTTGATATATTACATATACATAAATTCAGACCTGCTACAATGTAGCTTTTCAGCATGAATTACAAGTATTTTTCTCTCAAAAAAGACTATATTTCACTGTACAGTAATTTTACTCTTGAGTTGTCATCGTAATTACTGTAAATGTGATTACATTACAAGATTATCAAATAATAAAGAGAGTAACAGGAAATAATTCATAACAAAAAAAAAACATTTCATTCTTTTTCATTTTCAAAAGGTAAAAAAAAGTGTTCTTTTAAAATTCTTACAATTATTTTTGATTTTGACAAAATAAAATCTGGAAGTTTAATTATACAAGAATAGTAGGATTGTGTATCATCACCACTGCCTGCAAAATAGTTCTTCTTAATTTTGACTAAATTAAATGTTTATCATCATAACTATCTGCAAATCTATTGATGTAAGAACTGAAACCAGATTATTTTGTGGAAAGGAAATGAAACCATTTCATGATGACTAATAGATACTGGCCCCAAAAAATAGCAAAACATGTAAGCACAACTGGACAAAATAATTACATTTTGGACATATTTAATTAAATACTCTTATAATAAGTATGTAAATCAATTCTGACCATCAATGGTATATCTTTTTTTTTCCATAGTTGTTTTCTCAAATGCAACATGTAGCAGAAAAAAAAAACTATTTTTGCCACACAGCAAAACAATATGAGTGCTTATTAAACCAATGGAAAGAAAAGGCCTACACACATATACAACCAAACACAGCTCTGTTTCCATCGCTCACACCTGTGGTCAAAGTCAGATGCACTTTTTGTCAGACCACTCATGTATTCTTTAAAACAGGAAATGACTCGGACTCTGTGGTGTTGGTGGCATGTTGAAGCTAGAGCAGGAAGTTAGCCTCGAAAAATGGTGACACGCAGCTGTGGTATACATGTTAGAAGCTTAAAATGTAGTTTAAAGGCAAACAAAAACACATTCATCAACATTTTAAAACTAAACCATTTAAACTATCAAACAAATAGAATAATCACACAAAAATACGTTCCTTTTGCATTCTGTTTGATTATTGGTATGTGCCTGCCAAACAAACAGCAAACAAAAAGCCTGACGTAAGTGATTACCAAAAGTTATTTCAGTATAAACAAAACATTCTTTTAAGAGCTTATTTACAGTAGGGACATGCTTAAGATGACAGTGCTATTAAGTCCAGAAACTTGCTTTCCTCCTTTTGCCTCGAGTCTCATTGTTTTCCTTTTTTCATTTTGATGGTCTCATATGTGTCCTGATCGTGAGGCTTGAGACCCTGTGGTGTGGAGGAGAGAGAAGGACAACACGGATGTGGCAGAGTGTCAGCACCATTTCAATAGAAGCTCACCAGATCAACCACAACGCTTCAGAGATTTCATGTAGATCAGTTAAATGCTATGAAATTGCTGCACTTTATCATTACATTACTTACTATATAACAGCTTCTTATATTTAGAGGATTTAGATATTCTTTACGCCTTCAAGGAGTTGCATAACAATATGAATAATAACAATATGTATATGCGTGGTGATATAAATGAATAATATGTGTGTGTGTGTGTGTGTGTTTGTGTGTGTATGAGATTAAATGTGAGCCTGGACCACAAAACCAGTCATAAGAGTCAATTTCTCAAAATTGAGATTTATACATCAGCTGAAAGCTGAACAAATAAGCTTTCCATTGATGTATGGTTTGTTAGGATCGGACAATATTTGGCCGAGATACAACTATTTGAAAATCTGGAATCTGAGGGTACAAAAAAAAATCTAAATATTGAGAAAATCGCCTTTAAAGTTGTCCAAATGAAGTTCTTAGCAATGCATATTACTAATCAAAAATTAAGTTTTAATATATTTACAGTAGGAAATTTACAAAATATCTTCAGGGAACATGATCTTTACTTAATATCCTAATGATTTTGGGCATAAAAGAAAAATCAATAATAATCCATACAATGTATTTTTGGCTATTGCTACAAATATACCCCAGCTACTTAAGACTGGTTTTGTGCTCCAGGGTCACAAATGATGTTTAACCCATTTGTGTGTGTCTTTCACTGCTCTTACAGTGGAACGCAATAAAGGACAAATAAAGAATATACACATACACACAGGACAGGTCTAAACTATGGCTACACAGAGTATTGAACAACCACAACACAACAAAAATACCTCATAAACCCCTTCGCCGGCATCTTTCCTCTGTAAACAATCAGAAAAAAAAAAACATTAGAAAGCCTGCAACAATACAGACACACACAAAAAGAAATGCGTACGTGGGGCTTCAAAGGTTTTTGAAAGGACAGTGATATTTGTCACATATGGTCACACAGTATTTTTTGTTGCATTGCACTCTTAGAAATAAAGATTTTTTTTATTGGCATCTGTGGTTTCATGAAGAACCTCCAACATCCATGAAACCTTTCCACTGGACAATAAATTCTTTATAGTAAAAAAAAAAAAGTTCTTGAGATTTAAGGAAATTTCTTTACACTAAAAAAAAATATATATATTTTTTTTAAAGAAACTGCCAACTGAAAGGTTTTTTGGGGAAGCGAGAATGGTTCTTCTATGGCATCCTGCAAAAACCCTCTTTTGGAAGCTTTATTTTTAAGAGTGTACATTTAGTGTAAAGTGTCGATTATAAAAAAATGTAAAAGGTCGCATACAGGAATAGTACATATATTGTGCGAAAGGTTTCATACTGAAAAGCAGACTTCACACAGTTCAAGACCGGATGTAAAAGTGTGAAGGGGTGGAGAAGGACAGTAAGCAAAAGAAAATAGTACATATATTGTGCGAAAGGTTTCATACTGAAAAGCAGACTTCACACAGTTCAAGACCAGATGTAAAAGTGTGAAGGGGTGGAGAAGGACAGTAAGCAAAAGAAGATCATTTTGGCGATTGAAACATAAGATTGAGTCTCATGAAACGTGTGAAGTTTAAGAATATGCTGCTCACATTTGGGTTGCTTTAAGGATATTAATAGTTAAGACACATAAATGTCATTTGCTTTTTTGTTTTATTCTAGCGTTTTATTTATTCCATTTTATAATGTTTTTCTGAAACAGATATAATATGCAAACATATTACCTAAAATTAGACAGACAGACAGACAGATAGATTTCCACCAAAAACCAGTCTTACCCCTGAATATTTTTCTGCTTGTTTACTTCGCATCTGCCAAAGAATGAACAAATTAACAATTATAATAATAATAATAATAATCATTCAATCTTCTGTAATTTGATGTATACATTTCATATTACAGAAGAATGTGTGTGTATTATATATATATATATATATGTGTGTGTGTGTGTGTGTGTGTAGGCAAAATAATGTGAAAACCCATTAATATAGGGGTTAATATAATTTGTAGGCAACAGTGATAGACAAACATCGCGATTATCTTTTCTTTGTCTGCTATATGTGGACAGTTTTCAAGACAAATGTTAGAAGCCAATTCCCTCCTCCAGCACACAGATGTTTTTATATAAAACATTCAAATGGAGACTATTACAAAGCTGTATGAATCTGATCTACGAATGTTGGAAGCTGTATTAAAGGCAAATGGTGGTAAAACACCTTAATAAAAAATACTGCCTATTTACCAGGTGTTCACATTATTTTGTCCAACCCCAGTATATATATATATATATATATATATAAGACAAAGATATTAATTGTTTGTATTAAATTAATAACTTCAATATAATTGTTTTTACCAAATAATTTCAGGATGGCATATACTCTCTGTATTCAGATCAGGCCTGTTATATGATATTTAGACTAGTTTTAAACAAATTCAATTTATTAAATCATATTAGAATTTCAAATGCAAGATACAAAAAAAAAAGAAAGAAAAAGAAAAAACGATGAGTTTGCTCAGATATACAGTACCTTCATTCTGCAGTACAGGACAGTGAGAACAATCCCATAGATGAACAGAACCACGTCCAAGATGTAGCATATCTGCGGCTCTTTCAAACTCATCGCATCTTCAAAAAAGTTAATTAGGAAAAGAAAAAACTCAACATATTGTGCTACAGTTAAAGTATTTTATAACAATTATTAACATTGAAAATATGCTTTTTTTATTATTGCACAAAATGGTCCGTGAGTCAGTTTTATAGGTCCCTCCTACTGTACATAGGATCATGAGTGTATAAACACTTTATCTGCTGTATTTTAATAAATTCTCTGTAAATTTGTGGTTATTAGTAAATTGCAAAAATTGATGCACCACATCTTTAGAATTGTATCGAAGCGTTGGTGATGCTCTTATAATGTTTATACAGCATGAAAGATAAGAAATCACTTGTGTTTAAACAATAAACAAGTTCTAATTATCAGACATCAATACACAACAATAAACTATGATTTTTGGGAATGTTGTACCGACTCGTACATTCAACACAATCATTGCACAACACTGAATAATATTTGTTAAATAATTATTTTATAATGAATCATTTTAATTACATATGCAAAAAATGTAAAAAAAAAAAGAAAAGAAAAAGAAAAAAGCTTTTGTGAGAGACTAATGCCTAAATGTGCTGAAACGTTAAAGAAATAGCAAGAGCATGTGTTTTTCTCACCTAGTATCGTATCCTAAAGAATAGTGTTACTTCTCTTTTCGTGTAAATTCACAGACAAAACTCCACTGACCACATGCTTACAGTGAAACCTGCTACAATTAAACTTTCTGTATTAAACAACACACACCGTTGTCTTACTAGCTTGAGGTTTAATAGATTAATTCTAGTGCAACATATTGACAAAAATACTGTTGGTTGATCAAAATGCATGATTTTTGTCTCGAACCTTGATGCCAAAAATGTGTTGCATCAGTGAACTTAGATTTAGCATGCATTCAATGAGAATTGCATAAGAAATGACATTAAGTAAATACTACAAAGCTCAAAAATCCTTAAACCCTGTTGTTTAATTCAACTTATATAGCATCCTCATTTACAGAGAAACAGAAGGGAAGTGGACCAGCAAAACTCAATTAGCCACAACCTAAACGTAAGAAGTAGCACTAGTTTCACATGTACTAGCCAGTGTGAACGTGCTGAAAAGTGTTACTAGTGTATTTATTCTGTTATTACTGCAAGCTTGGGCTAAGCAGTTGGCATTGTACTATAGAGTCATATTGTGTGGTTCAAGCTTTGTTGACAGAATGAGAAGAGGCTACTTCCTGGCAACAAAGTTTCCAACATCAAAGTTCAGATATAGTAAGGACTGTGAAAACAAGAGATGTGAAAAGTGAACTTTATATAGACGTGACTAACCAAGGCGCTTACAGACTTAACTTCTTTTTTTTCTTTTAGTGAATGCTGGATTGTAGCATTTACATAGATGTGCATTGGATTTTTAAACATCCCTTGCTTTAATTTATAAGCTTTTACAAAATACAGAATAAAAACCTTTCATAAAATCTCTGCATACTTCCATATTTAGGATGTGATCAGAGCGCACATGCTTAGTGGCATTATTTCATAATTTATGAACAAGCCCAGAGGAAGTCCATAATGTGTTAATCTTCACAAGTTTAGCAGACAAAATGACTACCTGAAAACAAACAAAAAAAAAAGTAATCCAAAAGAGAATTTTCCACCATTCTCGCAAGGTTTTAGTTTGTTATATACCATAAAAAAAATTGCAATAGCCATCAGGCCTTCCCTAAAAAGGGAAAGTTGTTAATGTAATACATTTAAAATTCTTAATTGCCATTATCAAAATTATTAAGTATATTTCCAAGATGAAAAAGCAGCTTAAAATTGAAAACTTAAATTAGTTGATAACATTTTGTCAACCTGTAGCACTTCTATCAACGTAACCGCACAAGATTCGCAAAACACAACGTTCGCCACAGATAAAGAGCGCCAGCATTTAACACTTACCAGCACTGCCGAAGCTGAGCCAAATAGAAAGAAGAGAGAAGGGCAACCCCACCTTCATCATCATCATCATAAAAACTTGGCTTTGCTTCTGCGTACCTCACGGGACGCACACCTCCAAAGAAGACTTTCAGTGAACAGATGTGAAAAGCACATCAGAGGCCGACAAGAGGGAAGTTGTGGTGAAAATATGTCAGTTTTCAAGATAAACCACCCCCACCCAAGTGACGAAGAGGAAAAAGGGCCGAAAACCATGTGATCTGCTTTAGACTGCTGATCCTTGGAAATGCCGATTCAGCGTTGTTAATTGCAGTTATTTTGCATATATACTAGTGCTGTCAAACGATTAATCGCGATTAACTGTGTCCAAAATAAACGTTTTTGTTTGCATAACATATGTGTGGGTACGGTGTATATTTATTATGTATATATAAATACAAATACATGCATGTTTATATTTCAGAAAAATATGCTATTTTTATATATTAAATATATTTATTTATAATATAAATTATATGAATATAAATATAGACATGTAAATACATGTAAATATTTTCAAAATATATACTGTATGTGTGTGTATTTATATATACATAATAAATATACACAGCACACACGCATATCTTATGCAAACAAAAACTTAACCGTTTGACAGCACTAATATATACATGAAAAAAATGCATGCACAGAATCTACGTGCAAGTTTGCACTTTTACAATCAGCACTTGTAAAGTTGTAGCCTTCTTTGTTCGCAAGTCACATTAGATAAAAACACCTGCCAAGTGTAAATAAAGAGAATTTGCGGTTTTTAAGATTTAAAATATTTATTCGGTTTCATAAATATTTACATAGAGAAATGAGAGTAACTTCTGTCATAATATCACTAGAATGGATCACAAAGACAGAATCAAGATCAGACACTGGTGTCCTCAACGGTCCACTTCACCAAACACAATGTCCTGAGTGCCTGTGGAAAAAGACAACAGGTTGAGGCTCAGGGCAACATCAAATTGCTAATAAAACACTAAAAATACACGAAAACTGATTAATTTTGTAAGATATATTTTTTCCAATGTCATTTTAATTTTCAGAGATTTTCACACTGCATTAAAAATATCAACTGAGAAGTGTTTGTTTATTTTTTTTTGCTTAGAGTAAATGCTTAGATTTATGATCAAATCTCTGTAGTTTTTATTGTGGGGGGTCAAAATTCAATGTAATATAAAGACTTGGAGATCAAAAAGCCTAGGATTTTTCTAACAACTGATGTATACATAAGTAAATGTAAGTTGCTTTTGTTCAGTAAGTGTTCATCTTAAAATATTAAACAATATACAAGTTCTGACATTTATAACTCAGTAGAGATTTTATAGCAAAAAGACATGTATCAACCTGAAGGTGAACATTTTTAGAATTATGCTACTGTAAAAAGCTTTTTACTTGCTGAAAAAAAAAGTATAAACTATCAATCACAGAGCAGAAGGCACGTAAAAAAAAGTGGACTTTTTAAAAAAATTTTTTAGCAATGTTAGATCATGTTGTTCATTCTTGTAGACTGACTTTACATTCATTCAAAATACACACCATATGTTTAAAATAAACAATATCACTGCACTGACCAACATTTATGAGCCTCAGCGATATAAATCAGATCAGTTGTTGACATATTCAAATATGAATATGAAAATATGAAGGTTTCATGTCATTTGTAACAATATAAAATTCTTAACCAATGATCTGTTAAGGATTACATAAACTGTAAAACATATTTTTACAAGATTATTAAAGTGTTTTACTAGAAAATACAATTTAAGTCTTTCCAATTCAACATTATCACATTTAATTCCATGTATTTCTTGCCATTTCTTTGTAATTATTTGTGACATTTACTAGGAATTTTGTTTCTACACCAATTATTTTCAGTGTAATTATATAAGCAGAATTCTGACTGTCAATTGTTTGTTTGTAGGGATATAAGTGTGGAGGCTGAATGGATGATTGAAGTGTTTGGAGAATGTCAAAGAAAATGTAAGCAAATAAAATATTTGTAAGCAGAATGTGAACTCTCTGGCGCATTCAAATTTGCTGTTTATTTGAGCAACCTGATATAGCAACACTGGGGTGGGTCTAAGACAGCGAGAGAGTTTCACCAAAGCAGCTATAATACTATGAAATCAAATACATTGTTTAGAAAAGTACAGAGTAGAACAGGGAGGGATTTAAGAATTAAGGAAAACAGAGAAGATTTTACTATATAGTGCTGCTGGCCTCTTATTTAAATGTAATACTGCAAGCAAATGTGCAGTTCATTGCTGTGACATGCAAATCTACAAAACAGACTGAACTGAAAAGTGTAGTATTAATTAGAGAGAGAGAGAGAGAGAGAGAGAGATAGCGCGAGAGAGAGAGAGAGAGAGAGAGAGAGAGAGAGAGAGAGAGCGAGTACTTACCGATGATCGCCACCACGTCAGCAAGCATGTGTCCTTCAGACATTTTATCTAAACCAGCCTGAGGGACAAAACAGACCACATCACTGAGCAACATCACATCACAAATGGGAAAAAGATAAGGCCTGCAGTATTTGCAGCATTTTTCCATACACTACCATGCAAAGGTTTGAACTCGCTATGATTTTTTTTTTTAAATAATATTGATACTTTTATTTAGCATTAAATTGTTAAAGGGGTCATATGATGCGATTTCAATTTTTCCTTTCTCTTTGGAGTGTTACAAGCTCTTGGTGCATAAAGAAGATCTGTAAAGTTGCAAAGACTAAAGTCTCAAATCCAAATCACCGGATCTGCTTTCACCGTGGACGAAGCGGAGTCCAGCCCGGCCCGGGGTCATCACATGTGGTTGCCGCAGGCCCTCCGGACGCTCCTTCGTCGAATCCGCCGGCCGCACCGTTCTCAAGCCCACCTGCCGCCGCTCACTCTAGCCCCCGGCCTCTGCTCACTCTAGGCCGCCGTGTGTGACGCTGTGTTTCGTTGTGAAA
>NW_015538065.1:442251-455507 GCF_001515605.1 Sinocyclocheilus anshuiensis
AAAAATTTTTTTTTTTTTTTTTTTTTTTTACAATTTGTATTCAAAGAATCCTGAAAAAAAAAAAAATCAGTTTCCACGGAAATATTAAGCCGCACAAATGTTTTCAACATTTATAATAAGAAATGTTTCTTGAGCATCAAATCAGCATATTAGAATGATTTATGAAGGATCATGTGACACTGAAGTCTGCTTTGCCATCACAGGTATAAATTACATTTTAAAATACACTGAAAAAAATTTATTTACATTTTTTTTTTTATTGTAAAAATATATTACAATAGTACTGTTTTACAAAATTTTGATCAAATAAATGCAGCTTTGTTGAGCATAAGAATCATCTTACTGACCTAAAACTTCTGAATAGTAGTGTATGTTCTTTTTATTATTTAAAACGCTTATTTTATTGTTGAGCATATTATAATTGTTGAGTATATTATCATAACTGAATCATAATAGTCAAATGATTTAATTACCAAGTGAGCAAAGCCAGGTGCCTTGATCTTGCAGCGGTAAGGTCTGCTGGAACCGTCAGATACCAGGTACACACCAAACTCACCCTGCAGCACAACACAGCTGAGTGTGAAGAAGGAATGGGAAAATAATATAACAACACTTGTTCTGATTCCTCTTAAGTCCGGTTATTTAATGGGTTTATTCGTTTATTCTATTAGTACTTACATGAGATTTTTTGGGGAAAAAAATAAGATCAGCCCAAATTATAAGTTCAGTTCAGATTTCAGTAGAAGTTTAACAAATCAGTAGTCAAATACACTGTGTACTGTATGGTTTTGCTTCACTGAGAATAACCAGACCATAAAAGTCATTAATTCGGAAATCAGACACACATTGGTCATGCTGCAACAACTGAATCTATAGGATTGCTGAACAAAAACAGCACCACAAAAAAAGTACCTTTACACAGGACCACAAAGACAACAACTTTAGAAAGCCACATTCCCCACATATGCATGGAGAGTTAAAAATTCACCAACAACCTCACCATGCTGGATGAGAAGACGACCAAAAACCACTGAAAACTGCCAATGAGGCCAACGCAAAAATTTCTCTTGAGAACAGTAATGGTGTGTATGTAATTGTTGGTCAACACATGCTCATGTGCGTTACACTCACCTTTGGTGCCTCTACAGCGGTATATGTGGCTCCCGGAGGAACCTGGTAGCCCTCAGTGTACAGCTTAAAGTGATGAATGAGAGATTCCATTGATGTCTGTATGAAAACAAGTCATGGGACGAGAGGGATGTTGAAGTGTGTATTTTCTATATAGAAATATTCAATTCGTTTATAACTCTTCTCATACAATTATGATTAAGTCATTCGAAAACTATGTTTAACATTGTGGTACTTCAAAATGTGTGATCATCTGAACTATGCAACACTGGATTACACAATGGCTTACTCAATGGCTTGAGTTTGGGGCAACAGGAAGGGACCTTCCTAAAGGAGCATGCTGCACAACTTCTTGTCCAGGCCCTTGTCATTTCTAGACTGGACTACTGCAATGCTCTTCTGGCTGGACTTCCATCATGCACAATCAAACCCTTACAAATGATTCAGAACACAGCGGCACGACTGGTCTTCAACGAACACAAAAGGGCCCATGTCACACCTCTCTTTATCTCCCTGCACTGGCTCCTGGTTGCGGCTCGCATCAAGTTCAAGGCACTGATGCTTGCATATAGAACAGCCACAGGCTCAGCATCCTCCTACTTCCACTCACTTTTGAGAATCTACATCCCCTCCAGAAGTCTGAGATCTACGAGTGAGCGACACCTCGTGGTACCATCACAGAGAGGCACAAAATCACTTTCCAGAACGTTTTCGTTCACTGTTCCTGGCTGGTGGAATGAACTTCCCACCCCTATCCGGAATGCTGAATCCCTGACAATTTTCAAGCGACAGCTGAAAACTCATCTCTTCTGTCATCATTTGACTACTACTTAAAAAAAAAACAAAAAAAAAAAAACTTTGCTTTCTCTTTCCTTAACCTCTCCCTGTCTAGCTTATATTACTCTGAACAATGCCTGAAACTTTTGTTTTGCAAGCACTTCCTGTGTTTATTTACCTCTTAATGATGAATCGCTTACTGTATTCCTCAATTGTAAGTCTCTTTGGATAAAAGCGTCTGCTAAATGAATAAATGCAACACTATGTATTTGACTCACTAAAAAAAATAGAGGAGTGTTTGAAAAACCAGAAATGACACCCTGCACCTTTAAATAAGATACATACGCAAGCATATCTTACCTTCATCTCAGATCTCTTGGGTGGGGCTATTTTAGCATCATCTACCTTGATCTCTCCAGCAGGCATTTTGTTGAGACACTGATGCATGATGTGCAACGACTGTCTCATTTCCTCCACTCGGCACAGATATCTAAAAACAAGTTCATATTTGTCACTGATAACATCCAATATTAAAGAAGCATGGCAATATTTGTGGTAACACTATACAATTAGGTCCCATTAGTTAACATTAGTTAATGCATAACCTAACAATGAGCAGTACATTTGTTACAGTATTTATTAATTTTCATTAATGTTAGTTTTTTGTTATTTCATGTTAGGTCAGTTCCATTAAATAATACAAACACACTTTTGATTTTAATAAGGTATTAGCAAAGGTTAATTAATATAATCTGAGATTTATGAATGGTTTCCAAGCATTATTCATTCTTAGTTTTGAGTAATTAGTGAATTTTCCTAATGTTAACAAATAGAACCTCATTATAAAGTGTTACCATTACTTGTATCTCTTCCTATATTTGAATCCAATGCAATTTTCAGTAATAAAATCAATCGGTGACAATGTTCATTACAGTATAATTTAAATGTTCTTCAAGCAAAAAATCATATTACTGATCATGTTTGTTCGGTTAGTGTCAAGTTCTCACAACAAAGTTTATCTTTTTTAAGCGGCATACATCATGCTACATTTCACATGTGATACCATCAGCATATGTGGTGAGAAAGCTTAGTAGAGTCTAAGACCAATTTATAGCCTGTGGCTGCATTTCGATTTCCTGTCATTCTGAACTTCCTGAAGCTCTTAACTCAGTCTAGAATATTAACATGTGCGGTCACCTGTCATAGCAGTCGCCATTACTTCCAACGGCCACGTCGAAGTCCACCTCGTCGTATTTATCGTAGGGCTGACTCTTCCTCAGATCCCATTTAATACCAGAACCTCTGAGCATCACTCCGCTGAAGAAAGAATAATACACACACTACTGACAATCTGACACATCAGGATACAGCACTCTCTGGTCAACTTAATAAAATCTCTTTGAATTACAGTGTTGCATTTGTGGGTGATTTCACAAGTTAAGCTACGATGATGATGATGACGATTACATCTCACCACATAAAGACTGCTATTAGAAGTCCCATTTGGATTTGATTTATTGATTGGGAAAGGTTTTTCTCCGTCACTTACTGTCAGACAGATCATCTACTATAGCAACTTCTGTGTTTATGCGGGGGAGAGAGAGACACTTGAGCAGCAGCTCTGATCAATCAGATACACTTAATACAATGCTTTACCTGAATCCATAATTGAGTGCATCCTCTGCTCCAACTACACCGATATCAATAGTTCTGTTTCTCCAGATACGATTGTTGGTCAGCATCTGAAACAATATTGCAGTCATATTCATTTAGAAACTCCATTTATTAATTCCTATCAAATTGAAAATACATGCATTTTGAAAAAGAAACATCTATCTTCATGATTAGTAAGGCTGTGTTTACACTGCAAGTCTTAAATGCTCAGATCCGATCTTTTGTCCATATCTGATTTTTTGGTCCCCGTTTAGTGTTTCACTTTAGACACGACTGGTATCTGACATCGTTTTTACATTAATTCCTCCCCAAAATGATTGTCAGTAATCACTTTATTATGCATATGGTAGACCGTCGGGTTTTCAGTGGTTGTGCTATTAAAATTATTTATGTAATTCACGTCGAGTAGCCATTATTATTCCCCAGCATGGACAACCGTTGTCATGGATTTTTTACAGCACGAAATCAAAATAATGATAATTTTCATTTGCTATTTTATCTACAGCTCGTTAGATGTGGAAGTCTGAGGTGAAAAAGTAGCGCTGTAAGATCATTTGTATTTGAATGAATTCTAATAAATTGTTGAGCGAGAAGGAGAGAGAATGTGTGAGCGAGTAGCCTAATAGTGAAGCTTGTTGGTTTAATTACAAAAAACTCATTGCTGAGAAATATAATGTAGCTTTTACATTACATTTACATTTAGCAGATGCTTTTATCCAAAGCGACTTACAAATGAGGACAATGGAAGCAATCAAAATCAACAAAAGAGCAATAATATGCAAGTGCTATGACAAGTCTCAGTTAGCCTAAAACAGTACACATAGCAAGGATTTTTTTAATAGTTACATAATAAACAAAAAGAAAACAAAAAGATAGAATAGAATACGAATAGAGAAAGCTAGTGTTAGAGGTCTTTTTTTAAGAAAACAAACAGTTAGAAAACAAATAGTATTTTTTAATTATATAATAAATAAAAAGAAAATGGATAGAACAGACAGGGTATATACAGGAATCATGGAGTTAAATTTAATACCTTTTAAGACCTTTTTAAGACTCTTTACATACATTTTAAGAACTCATCGCCACTCCAAGTTTTAACCGGTTACATTGGTGACATTTTAACTTACATTTACTATATATTGATTGTAAGATAGCGCAACTAAACACACTTACTTTGTGATAACTCCTTATCAATACAACATAATTCAGAAGTGGGGAACGAAGCACAAGATAATTAATTGAGTGAATAAACAAAACAACTGACAAAACTTATTGAGGAGGGAAAATAAAGCTCTCCGAGCTAACGGGACAATGAGTTCACACAGTATATTCAAAAGATGTAGGCCTATTTGTCACATCAACTCAAACCAGCTGTTTTGTGGAACACTTCTCATGATAAACATCTGACTGATCAGACAGTTTACCTGTGATTACGGAGTGCTTGATTTGATGCAGACTTGACAGTGTCAGTATTGCACCTGATCATGTCTGAATGATCATGGAAGGTAAAATAATGATCACAACTATTACATCATTTTATTTGTGCATCCCAAGCCCATGCCAGTAAAAAAAAAAAAAGCCCAAAGTAGCGCAATTACCATGTCCCAAATATAAAAATGTAATTTCCATCCCTAAAATACATATTTTACATTCACTGTTATGACCATTTATCATAAACACAGTTCAAATGCTTCCTACTAGTGTGACCAAAAACATTTAGCACAGTTTTATTACAGGTAGAATGCAAAATGTTTGAGTACAAGCATTTCAACCAAATGTAATTTATGCAATATTTCAAACCTTTAACCCACTGGGGAAAATCAACCCATGGCAACAGTTTAAAAGCAGCCTAACCCACTGGGGAAAATCAACCCATATGGCAACAGTTTAAAATCAGCCCAATTTCGTGGAAAAAAACAACAACAACCCTGCATCCAACACGAGCTGCAGAAGTCAGATTTGACTAATCACGGGTCAAAAGTAAGGAGAGATAACTGACAAGATGTTGGAGGATTTGCTCCTCAACAGATCCCGAGCTCAGTGACGAATATTTTTTATCGTAGGATGTGCTCCCTTTACACAGTGTGCGCGATCGCGAAAGTGAAAGTGAACTACGACTGCGAGCGCTCATTCAAAGGGGATTTAAATACCCCACATGTTGATAGCGGTGCCCTGATGCGTGAAAATTATATACAATATTAGAATGTTTGCAGGAAAGGACACAAAAATCGTGGGAGCGGATGGGAGCGTGCGGTCAGGCCCGGATTAAGAGCACATAGGGCCCTGGGGCTATAGCAAACCCAAGGGCCCCCTTCATAGTAGCCTATCTTGGTGCCACAACATTTTCTATTACAGGAATAATTCGTTTTTGTTTTGTTTTGTTTTTTAAATCAAATCTCCAACACACAGAGATACAAGGAGTATGCACACTAAATATTCCAGCCTACAACACATTAAAAGAATAAATATAATAACACCAGATATATGAAGCCAAAGAAAACAGGTTTCCAGAAGAAGAAGAAACAACTTTTGAGCATATACAGCTCCCTTAAGGAGTTTACGGTAAATAGTTTTATTATTAGAAGGTCTTCTTTCTGGCCCTAGAAGAGGAGAATCATCAGGGCTGGACTGGTGTTAAAATTCTGCCCATCTGGCCCACACAGTCCCCCATAAATGTTTTGCTGGGGTTAGGGCAGTTGGAATAAACAAATAAATTATTTATCAATAAATAACAGACGAAAAACAAATTATATTTCTGAATTCTTAAAATGCATTTAACAATATTAATATTCCATTATATTGCAGGCTCTTAATTATTGAATTCATATTTTTCTGCAATTAAAGTTAGAAATATTAAATTCTCCTTTGTAGTTGCCCTAATGAAAAGCTAATTCTTGAATCCAGAGTTAACTATAGTATTAGTAAACCTTATAAAAGTGACTTATTGCCTTTATTTGACCCAATATTTGATAGGCAATAAGTAGCCTATAACAATTTTCGTGACATTAATAATAAATATAATTAATGCCATATTTCTACAGTGTCAGTAACTGCATGTTATGGTGCTGTGCGGATTAAATTGCTTAATGTAGCTTCACCACAGAGACTTTACTTTTCACATATAATAACTGATATAAGTGTCGCGTGTCGAATTCAAATGGGCAAGCGCTGCTTATTATCACTTCAATAGAGCAGTGAAAGTGTCGAGCTGCAGTCGTTGTCAGCACTGTGCGGGCGCGAGACACCGGTCCGGTGGGGTCCAACTGTTCTCTTGCGCTGCGCAGTTTAATCAGGTAGTGCCGTTTCATCACTTGTCTTTCAGTGTTTGTTTCCCATGTGCTACAGTAAAGCAGAGGTGATTAAAAGATACCCGCAACTCTAGTGTAAACGAGTACAAAGACAATTTTATCACTCATATGTTTTGGACTGAAATAGCGCAGACACTAATATGTGCAAGACCTATCTCAATATGTGGGGGCGTGGTGGGATTTCGGCAATCGGCACACAGGGAAAAGCTCGGGTGCTCCCGATGGCCAATCAATTCTAGGTCTACTTTTCCTTTCCTTCACAGCCAATCATGTCGGGCCCCCTCAATTCACGGGCCCTGGGGCTTCAGCCCCGCCTAGCCCTTATGTTAATCCGGCCCTGCGTGCGGTAATGGTCAGAAATTTAGCTAGAGCGGGATCAACAAGCCCTGCACTATCACGCAGCGGCGCATTCAGTCAGTGAGCGCTGTAACAGATGACGTCAAATCTTGCGGGATTCCATAAATAAAATACACAGAACCCCACTATTCGACAAATATACATAATGAAAAGATGATACAAAATGTAATACCTTGGAAAATGGCATTTGAGACTTTTTAATACTTTTTAAGAGCCTTAATTTTCTCTAAATTGATTTATCAACTTTTAATACTTTTTAAGACCCCACGGACACCCTGAGAGAAAGCTAGTGTAAGAGGATTTTTTTTTAAGAAAACAAGCAGTTAGAAAACAAATAGAGTGCAAGTCTTAAAGGCTTAGGAGGCTTTGCTACTGTTCGGACACTCTTGCTTACTGCTCCGCGCTTTGCTCTCTGTTTATGTACTTTTCTCAGATTTTTCTAAGAGATTCTAACTCCAGCAGATTAGCACAGTGCTAACACATTTTTGGCAGAAACACAAACAGGGTTCGTACACATTTTTACCAATACATTTCCATGACTTTTGAGACAATATTCATGACCTAAATGTTCCATTATTTTACAATAAGAATAAAAATCTGTTCAAATTATCATAGCATATGTTAACTAAAATGAATGACTATTAATGCTACTCGTTTGCTTTCTTGTTTTAGTAATAAGTACAAGCTGCAACTGCGCCAGACGTTACTCCACATTTCACATATCACATCACTGAATATTATCATTTATTTAACTGTGTGGCCAGGATGGCCATTTTGGTGTCATTTTGTGTGTATTTTTGCTGCTTAAATGCAACAAGCTGCGCTTTAGAGCCCTGCATTTCAGCCCGAGCCCAACGGCCCCAACTTATTTATGGCTTCGGGACAATTTTCACGTCATAGCTCAGACACGGGCCAGGCATCAGGCTTGCTTCCTCCTTATTTTTATATTTTAGATATCCATCAATTATTATGGTGATGACAAAGATTTGCCGCGCTGGTGGAAACAACACGAGACTGTGCTACCGCGACTGTCAAGAGTAGCTCGGACGGTGTTTAGTGTCCAGCAGTAGCGAGTGCTGGAAGAGTTCCATTTTGAAGCGCACGCAAAGCTTGCCGCAAAACGCCAGCAAGTAATTACCATGATGAATGCCCCAGGGGAAATAGAATATTTGCAGGGTTTCGGTTCATTTTTGTGAAGCGCTCCTGCTCAAGACCGAGACAGCAGAAAGCGTATCCTGTTTGTTTTCTAAAAAAGCACAACGTATGCTGATATTGTGAGTGCACACAAATAAAAGTAGACCCTTAACAGTCCCGAATGATGTATTACTCTTACCTTTATGAGCAAAAATCTGTCTGCCACTGGCCGCTTGGTTGTTACTTTAAAAAAACAAAAACTTGAATTTAACAAACAAAAACATTTTCCAAACATATTTCTAAATTAGCGTAATAAAGAAACGAAAATATATATAACCACTTATGCCATTAAAAACGAAACTGAACTATTTTAATGGCTACAACAGCAGCTGTGTAATTGGGGAAGAGAGAAAGAGAAAAAAAGACACGGGCTCCAGTCGGACTCCGCCAGTAATTCTGATAATCTGTCGGATAAGGGCCGGACTAGGGCATATGTTTGAGGCCCGTGCAGGGTTCTGCTGAGCTTATTTGGTAGCAAACTCAATTTGGTACTGGCATGGTGGCACTTTGGATGTGACTGCGCACCACCTCTGGAGCCGTTTGAAGAGAAAGTCAAAGAGAGAAGACGCGTACAGCTGAATCACTCTGTCATTCGCTGTTTTCAAATGACTGATTTGATCAGTCTGTGTGGACTGGACTCAGTCTGTAGGTTTGATTATTTACTCATCAAACCTACATGCTATAGGCTATTGAATAAATGTGTGAATATCCATCATTTTAAAGTCAAAAGCTGCGGGAATGAGTAAAACTATGCGATATAGCCTATGCGCAATCCCGCACCGAAATTCAGGACCTGATTAAACACAATTCTATTATACAGAGTTTTGTGAAATAGATTTCAATGACTTTTCCAAAACTTTCTGGGTTTATTTATTTTTCCAAAACTTTTCCAGGCCTGGAAATTGGTGTTTTAAAATTCCATGACTTTTCCAGGTTTTTCATGACCGTACGAACCCTGCACAAACTAAAAACCATTCGGGACTAGAATAATACCACGAAAAAGAAGACTCTTTGCCTCCCACTGCCTGCAGCTTGCATATATTGCGTGATAAGTCAATATATTGATTATTGCGACAGGCCTACCATAAGCTTTTACAAAGGATTGCGGTTATTGAAACAAAGTTACTTGCTGGACTTCAAAAACAGGTGGAACACACAGCAGACTGTTGTCACGGACCCCCTCAGCATACAGCCGGTGAGTCCCGTGAATCTAGTGAATCACAACAGTTAATACCAAGTGTAGAGGAACAAGCCAAAACTGATTGACACACTAATCGATGGCACAAACAGGGAGCGAGACGCAAAGGCACTCGAGACATCAGATTGTCGCGAGTATCTCATATTGCTGCGGTAGCATCCTCTACCCCAGATACGGCTATGACAAGGCTTGCAAACATTGGTATTCTACCACACCCTATACATCTTGAGAACAGATTTGAAGCATTAATGAATGTGGGTGAGGAATCCCCAAATGTGAGTGAACATGGATCATATCAGCCAGGACAAGGTTTGCAGACATTGGTATTCTACCACCCCCTATACATCTTGAGATCAGATTTGAAGCATTAATGAATGCGGGTGAGGAATCCCCAAATGAGATTGAACATGGATCGTATCAGCCAGAAGCTAACATCGCTACTAACAGGCGCTCAAGGTCAAACAGACAGCGGGATTCAGCCCAGAGCGCAGCCGAGCCCAGGACTCTGATAGTGGGCGACTCCATTATCAGAAACATCAACAGCAGGACTACAACTACATGCTGCTTTCCTCAAGCAACTGTCTCTGATGTGAACAAGGAACTATGGAACATTCTAATGAAGCACAAGACTGCAAATCAAATCATCATCCATCTGGAGAAGAATTATATTCGGAAAGAGCAGTCAGAACTCCTTAAGTAGGATATCAGTGAACTCCTTGAAACACTACGAAGACTTAAAGTTGAGTCGTTCATCAGTGGACCACTCCCAGCAAGGGGAGCTAACATATTTTCACGGTTGCTTGGGCTGAATACATGGCTACAAAGAACCTGCGGTATAAAAGGAGTTAACTTCATTGACAACTTCAATCTTTTCTGGGGCCATAGACAACTGTTTAAACTGGATGTCCTCCACTAGAGCCCGACCGATATGGGTTTTTTGGGGCCGATACCGATTCCGATATTTGGGCGTTAAAAAAAGGCCGATATCGATATATCCGCCGATATTCTTTGTGTGTATTATAGTACACTACCGATCAAAAGTTTGGACACTTTCCCATTCGTGTGTCCAAACATTTGACTGGTACTATATATAGAATACAGTATATACATAAACAGAATATATATACATAAATACATTTTTTGCAATGATCACTCAAATGTGGTGATCAAACACTTATAATGACGTGACAAAGATATGTAATGATGGAGACAATTCCATGATGGACAATTTGATGGAGGCATTTAACAATTTAACAATAAACTTTATTCAAAATGAGTCTGACATCAGTGCACTGAACAGTAAAGTTGAAGTTTATTCAACTTTAATTCAATTCCATTCAACTTTATTCCGTTGAAGTTTATTTCACTTTGGAACATTCATTCACGGATTTGCGCTACTGTCTTCACACACAGACAAAACTTACTAGAGAATTGTGACATAATTTACCTCTGTAAATAAATATAAATTCATGTCTCGCTCACTTTAATGCCCTTTGAATGTAACGTGTACGTTCCCTTGGAACTGGAATCATGGCGGAATCACACACACACACACACACACACACACACACACACCTGGACAGAGTATGAATTACCACAGGACTTCATATCAGCTTCAGAGTCATCATGTGGTTGAAACATCCCACAAGGACACTGATAACACCACGCAGCCAAAACAACCAATGCTCATGGACATCACGGCTGAGCCCTACCCACAGAGCTCATCACAGACGGACTGTGACGCATCAGAACAGCTCCAAGACTCAGCACCCAAGGACGACTTTCTGGAAAACAGCCAGGGAAGCCAGGACAACATATTTCAGCCACCAGAAACAGCAGAGCCACAGCCCATCTCACCAGACACATTATCCCTCTCTCCAGCATCTCCACTTCTAAGCTTCTCACAGAAAATGGAGGAACTGGTGTATGCTGGGACCAAACTCTCCCAATCTTTCGCTGCAAGCCCCCAGATATCAACTAAAAAACAGCAGGCCCCACAACCACCAAAGCCTGAGGGCCCAGCTCGCCCTCCTCCTCCTGTGAGAGCTCTCCGGCCGTTGCCACAATGCCAGGACCCAAACCCTCCATCTGCTCTAGGTGAAACAAAAACAACTGATAGCAGCTCTCAGTGATATGTGCCTGGTCCCCGCTATGATAGCAGCAACATTCACGAATGTTTACAGAACAAGCAGGAACCCAGTGTGCCTGTAGCTTTCTCTATTTCTGTTTTATCTCGTGATAGAAAGTCTAAGGCCTTCTCATGCCAAACAACAGACCCATCTAATCTGCGGCCCGTTATGAATCAAACTAAGATTGCTTTTGAGACAAAAAACAATGACATCAAGTTAGCATTTTTAAACATGCGCTCCCTTTCTGATCAATGACTTAATAACCACAAACAACCTGGATTTTTATGTTTCTAAACAAAACCTGGCTAGAAGACAGCTGCAGTAAAACAGTCCTCAATGAAATAGCCCCCCCTAAGCAGAGGCGGACAAAGTACACAACTCCATTACTTAAGTGAAAGTACAGATACTGCTGGTCAGAATGTTAAAAACCTATGGGGAAAAAACAAAACAAAAAAAATATGATAATTATTTAACACCCCTACCCACCCCCACAAAAGCAGGATGGTAGTGATCTCACACAGCTCTGTACACATCTATGTGTAACCATTCATCCACATTTGAACAGAGTTGACAGTGAAATCACTGTAAATACAGACTGATAAGGAAGAAAATAAAACATCAAACCTGCTTTAAAACCCAGCAACACAACTGTTGCTGTATAACTTTACAACAGCACCACTGCTTTAACAAAAAAACAAAACAGCAAGTTTTATTTGACATTTAAATCAAAAATGTAAAAAATGCCCTCTAACTGTTTTAAACACTTTTGACCTGATTCAGCATGTGCATGGACACACACACAGTCGAGGACACACTCTAGATTTACTCATCGGTAGAGGTCTAAACATTTCATCCATTGTTATTAAGGATGAAGCACTATCTGATCACTTCTGTATTTTCTTTGATATATTCATCTGTTACCACTGAATTTAGATCTGTCTGTCAGAAAGAGATGCATTAACGAAAACACTAGTGTGCTATTTATGGAGGCTAGAGCTTTAACTCCAAGCATTTCTGCAGCCTTTGTTGATCTTCTCCTTGATTCTTTTAACTCAAACGTTAAGAATGTTATTGATGATATTGCTCCTGCAACAGTCAATAAGAAGAATGGTAGACAAAAATCACCTTGGAGAAAATCAACAGCAGTACGGAGTATGAAAAGACAATGCAGAAAAGCTGAGCGGATGTGGCGGAAGACGAAACTTGAAATTTACTATAGCATCTATAAAGACAGCCTTCATGCTTTCAATGTGGAACTAGCCACAGCTATACAGACCTTCATCTCAAACCTTATAAACAGTAACTTAAACAACACACACTCTTTTTGCTGCTGTTGAGAGACTGACAAACCCCCACAAGTCAGATTCCCAGTGAATTGCTCTCTGACAGCAAATGCAATGAGTTTGCTTCCTTCTTTTCTGAGAAGATCAATAACATCAGGAAGGCGATTAGCACATTCACAAGTTATGCAGAGGTTAGACAGATTCGACC
>NW_015538065.1:455594-456135 GCF_001515605.1 Sinocyclocheilus anshuiensis
ATAAATTTACAGTTGGATGTGCCAAAATTTTTTCAGTTAAACAAGGAGAAAACTGAAGTCATTGCATTTGGAAACAACGATGAAGTTCTCAAGGTGAATGCATACCTTGACTCTAGGGGTAAAACAACTAAAAATCAAGTCAAGAATCTTAATTTGAATGAATGAAACAGACATCATGTGTTTATAGTGCTAATGGCCAATTCATCATTTTTTGGGGAATTTTTGGCACCGGTATCGAAAAAAAAAATGATACTCAACCCTAGTTATCAGAAGGTTTGCTGGTTCAAGCTCCCTTTGAAACTTGGGCTTCTCAAACTAAAGCTACTTATAAGGTAAAGTAGTTAAACACACACTTCAGCCACTCTTTTAAAAACGCAGTTAGCTGCACTACAAGCTACTAATAAAATGTAATGAACTGCATTGATGTCATTTAATGGGACAATACGTTTAAATATACAACTAAATTAGACAGCCATCCAGAACGCTGCTGCCAGAATTCTGACTAGAACCAGAAAATCTGAGCATATCACACCTCACACCA
>NW_015538065.1:458716-487122 GCF_001515605.1 Sinocyclocheilus anshuiensis
AAAAACATTGCAAGAATTAGATGTTTTGTTTCCAGTCAAGACTTGGAGAAACTTGTTCATGCCTTTATTACCAGCAGGGTAGACTATTGTAATGGTCTCCTCACCAGCCTTCCCAAGAAGACCATTAGACAGCTGCAGCTCATCCAGAACGCTGCTGCCAGAATTCTGACAAGAACCAGAAAATCTGAGCATATCACATCAGTCCTCAGGTCTTTACACTGGCTTCCAGTTATATTTAAGATTGATTTTAAAGTACTTTTACTTGTTTATAAATCACTCAATGACCTAGGACCTAAATACACTGCAGATATGCTCACTGAATATAAACCTAACAGAGCACTCAGATCTTTAGGATCGAGTCAGTTAGAAATACCAAGGGTTCACACAAAACAAGGGGAGTCCACTTTTAGCTATTTTGCCGCCCGCTGTTGGAACCAGCTTTCAGAAGAGATCAGATGTGCTAAAACATTAGTCACATTTAAATCTAGACTCAAAACTCATCTGTTTAGCTGTGCATTTATTGAATGAGCACTGTGCAATGTCCGAACTGATTGCACTGTATTTTATGTATAATCATTTTCTATTGTTAACTGTTTTAAATTAATTTTAAATCAATTTTTAAATCATTTTCAAAGTTTTTAAATTCCTTGTTTTATTGTTGTGATTATTTTTACAACTTTCTTTTATGTAAAGCACTTTGAATTACCATTGTGTATGAAATGTGCTATATAAATAAACTTGCCTTGCCTTAAATGGTAAAGAGTTTTTTTTTTTAATTAAAACAAAAAAAAAAGAAAACAAATAGATAAAATAGAATTAGAATAGAGAGTGCTAGAGTTAGGGTCAAATATAGAATTTCACTTTCAACAGTAAAGCTTTTGTATTTATAAAATTCATGGGGCAGGGGTTGAAAACCAGCTCCTGAATGTTGCGCAATTTCTTACTTGTAAAGTTCCCACCTCAATAAAATGTTAGCACATACAGCATGCCAGCATTAAAACAATATTTTGGGCGAATGTGTTGCCCTCGCATTGTGTTGGCTTGGAGTTCTGAGGGGAATCGGATATGTGTGTTTAGACATAGGTTGGATGTGCAGATATCAGATATGTATCTGATTTAAAACCACATTTAAAAGTGGCTCAGATCGGATGTGAAAAAATTGGATCTCGCACAAATTTTTCGTGTTTACACGTGTGCAACAAATTCTGATCTGTGTCAAATGTGAGCAAAAAAAAAAAAATTTTTTTGTGCAAGTGTAAATGCAGCCTACTGGTTGCATTTCGGTCTACATACCTCCTCAAGTTCATCAATGCGAATAGAGAAGTTCTTGCACCATTCATAGATGTCATCCATGAGACCAAGAGGCAAGTCCTGCAACAAAAATGATCCGCAATTTTATGAAGATATCAGCATAACCAGAAAAGGACTTTTCATTTAGAAAGATCGTTTTTAATCAAAGCGTACCTGATGAACTCCGCCGGGTCTGACGTATGCGGCGTGCATCCTGGCTCCAGACACTCTCTCATAGAACTCAAACATCTGCAAGATATCAACCAATTCAATGGTAACTAGGTTCCACACAAATAACAAACAAAAGCACATACACGGTTATGTGTTACATGTAGCATTTTCAACACACATTTAATGTCCAACAAAATGCATATATTTAACTTCCATTTGGTTTTCTGTTCGATGAAGTGCAAAAGAAAGTTGTTACCTTCTCTCTCTCCTCAAACATCCAGAAGAAGGGGGTCATGGCTCCGATGTCAAGGGCGTGGGTGGTGATGCCCATAATGTGGTTCAGGATACGGGTCATCTCGCCATACAGCACTGCAGAGGCCATATACAATAACACATTTATGCAGCTGATACAGCTAGTTAGGTATTATTTAAAACAAATTTAACCCAATTTAAAATTGATAAGTGTAAATCAGATCGAAAGCATTTTAGTTTTGTTCCTCACCTCTAATCCACTGTGCGCGTGGTGGAGCCTGAATGTTAAGAAGCTTTTCTACGGCTAGAGAATATGCCTGCTCATTACACATCATTGACACATAGTCAAGCCTGTCGAAGTATGGAAGTGCCTGCAGCAACACAAACACACAAGACAACATTACAGCAAATAACACTTCATCACAGACAACAGCACAAAACATATTGATTCTTATAACAGCACAGTTATGACAGCTTAAGCCTTGCATAAGACAGCCATAAGTTTGTGATGTAAAGCATAACATTTCTGAAATTTATGTTTAACCTAATGTATTTGGCAAAGACTTTTATCCACAGTGACATATATCACATTAAAGGTATACATTTTATCAATAGCTGAAATACTTTACTATCTGAGCTACAGAACTGAAATTAAATCAGAAGATATATTTGCACCACTAGGCAACAATTCTAAACAGCTAAATAACTAAAGAAACACCAGTCTAACAGCACACAAACATATGAAGCCCAGCAAAACACAAAATAGATGCAGTATGAAAAGGATATTTCAGCTTCTCAGCCATGTATGAATTAACAGAATGCTAGCAGCAATGACACAAAACACTTGTTAACCAGTCCATGTATATATCACTGTGTAGCACCCATTCAGACCAACTATTAACCCTATGCTATGTTAAGTACATGAGTACTTAAATTTTAAGAGTATGTAAAAAATGCTGAAATTTACTGAATTCAAGTCAAGGCTTTACAAAAAATCATAATGTTAATGTTTACAATGTCTACATACCTTATAGTCACATTTAGTAGATTAGAGCAATTAAACATTTGAGGTATGCTATATAGTATATATTGCCCTACGCAAGTATGCTGTATGTATGTGGATAAAGTTGGACATACTTATAATTTTCTATAAAGAACTGAGCAAGAACATGGTTCCATTTTGCAACTACATAAAAAAAAATTAGGCAGTCGAGATTTGCTATGCAATATCGTGTGAATTAAGTTGCTATGTGTTAACCAGTAAGCATCTGATAATATAGTGTCAGCCATTAGCGGCTGTAGTCTTTAATTACCTGTAAATAAGTCTTGTACTCAATCAGTTTCTCAGTGCCACGGTGCAGGAGTCCGATGTGAGGGTCACATTTCTTCACTGACTCTCCGCTGAGCTCCATCACCAGACGCAGCACTCCATGAGCCGCTGGGTGCTGAGGCCCGAAGTTGATGGTGAGGTTGGACACCTCCTTCTCTGCTGGTAGGTCCTTGTCTGAAAAAGATGAAGATATTTTTTTGATGTTGTGGTTGGTTGAACTGTTAATATGTTAGTCACTAGGCCAAAATGAAACCAACCGTTCCAAGGTGGAGGTGCCCATTTCTCAGTGATGACACTGGGATACATCACAGCTCCAGAGTACTGCTCTGCCCACTCCACATCTGGCTGCCATTGCTTCAGCCTGAAATACAGCTGTGTCATTGATTTGCACACATAATGCACACAGATTTCCGCTCAAATTTCAAGAACAAGACGTGTGAATTTGCAAGTTACAAGGTGTCAGCATTTACTGTACACAGTGGCATCACTATATATCTGCAAGCAACACTTAAAATTAATGAATTACCTAATGCAATCTTTTTTTTTTTTTAATGACTTTAAAAAGCAACAAAACCTGTTTGAGTGAAATGTTTACTGGAAAATGATGTTTGTGCTTTATTACTTTGAAAGAAATGCAAATTGGTCTGATATTTTGTTATTTAGTGCAATGACATTTATACATTTGTATGTGTGGCTTCAGTCATTTCTGGCCCACTTTATCTGGAGGTGTTGAGATGTTTGCGTTGGTGGCCATTTCAAAACAAATAATGCAAAGCAAAGCAGATGTCCAAGTAGATCTTAAAGCCATGATATACAAGTGAAATTGTGAAACGGTTGTTTCTTTACTGCTCATGTTTCATCCAAACCAGCTTCATGCTCCTTTTAGCAGTTGATCAAAACATTGGTGGAGGGGGAAAAGAATTAACAAATATTGTCGTGCAATAATTAGAATTTGAAAAGGGCAGTTTAGTAATACTATACATTTCAATGTATAGACAGTGGTCATCTAACCCCAATAACACTGCCATTAGCAAGCCGCTAACAAACTAAATCCATTTTTTTTAACAACACTGTATAAACGGCTACAATGTGTGTACCTCTTCTGAAGCAGAACACAGGCTGGAGTGCTGACATTACTATTTAACAGCACTAAAGGACGTCCGAGTCTGGAGAGCGACCTCAGCAGCACCGTCGCCGCCATCTTCCTCTCTGTCACCCGCTGCTTCTGCGGAGGATTCTTTACAGTGAATTGTTTTACCGCGGCTCTGGCGCCACCTGCCTGTAGGAGGTTTAACTGAAGTGCGCATTATAATTACGCACAAACAGCCACTAGGTGTCAATCGACGCTGTAGTTATAGTTTTATGGATAGTTGCAGCTGCCAATGTGGAGTAAATAGTTGTTTTAAAGTGAAATATTCATCCATGATCCAATAGTCTTTCTGAAGAATCGTTAAGACCGAAGAATCGATTGACCGTCATGAACGAATCGTTCTTTTGAGCCGGTTCCTTTCAATGTATCAAACAAATCGTACTGACTGATTCATTCGCGAATCGACTCTTGAGCTCAATTCACCGACTCAATGATCCGGTCACAGCGTGCTGTGCAGGTGCAATAAATACTGTGGTAAACATGGTATTATAGCATGATACATCCTTATTCAGCAAGGATGCATTCAATTGATGAAAAGTGACACTAAAGACATTTATCATGCAACAAAATATTTTTATTTAGAATTTTCTATTTATCAATGAATCCTGAAAAATGTATGTTTCCACCAAAACACAGCACATCTGTTTTAACTTTGATAACAATAATAGTAGTAAATGTTTCTTGGGCCAAAAATCAGGAAATGGAATGATTTTTGAAGGATCATGTGGCATTGAAGATTTCTAAATACTCTGCTTTAACATTACAATAACTTACATTTTAAATGTATTTAAACAGAAAACATTTATTTTAAATTGTAATAATAATAATATTTCTTGTGTAGTGGACAGGTCCTTAAGGAACTTTCTCTAAAAACTGTATTAATATTGGGTCTATATTACTAATGTACATTCATGAAAATTGTATGCGTTCCCATAAACAATAATGTTGTCATGTTTTTCTTCCTATTTTACTGTTGCTGTCACCAATTTCTAATTAAACTAGTGCTAGGAACTAGTCCCTAACCCAAGAATGAACAATAAACTGTATAAATACTGTATATAAACCACGCATTCAATACTTCATTGATTCTTAGAAAAACAGTGCTTTTATTTCTGATATACTGTGAAAAAATAATTACGTAACATTTTTTAAAAATATTGGAAAAAAATCAAAGGGAAATAATAAAAAATAAAAAAAATCAATAACTTTTGTTGTACATCTGTCAAACATTTTTCAGCTACCAAGAACAGTACAGTAAGGTCAACATTTATTTTCTAAGACACAATTATACAGGATACACTCCTACCAGCAGAAGAAAATATTGGAGCAGGAACGTGAGAGAAGTAAATGAACAGATTACATAAAGATTATCATATACTCGCACAGGCGCTCAATCGCACACACAAAAACACACATTCCGTCATCTGCACACACTCCTCTGGCCTTAAGCAGGTTTATAAAGTGAGGGAATATAAAAGTCATGTTTTCTTTCTGATATACTGTGAAAAAATAATTACGTAACATTTTTAAAAAATATTGGAAAAAATCAAAGGGAAATTAAAAAAAAAAAAAAAATATCAATAACTTTTGTTGTACATCTGTCAAACATTTTTCAGCTACCAAGAACAGTACAGTAAGGTCAACATTTATTTTCTAAGACACAATTATACAGGATACACTCCTACCAGCAGAAGAAAATATTGGAGCAGGAACGTGAGAGAAGTAAATGAACAGATTACATAAAGATTATCATATACTCGCACAGGCGCTCAATCGCACACACAAAAACACACATTCCGTCATCTGCACACACTCCTCTGGCCTTAAGCAGGTTTATAAAGTGAGGGAATATAAAAGTCATGTTTTCCTAAGGCCACTCTTTATTTTGTTAACTCCTTCATAAATTCCTTCTTCTCGTCTTCATGGAGCTTCAAGTTCTTAGATGGGATGGGGAATGCAAATACTGTCCAGTGGGTCACATGTCCCACAAGATATTCCCCAGGCCATCAATATAAAGGATGAGAGATTGGCAGCTCAAGCAGGTCATCAAGATGTTTCTGGATCCTCCTCCTTGGTATCGTAGTGGCTCCAACCAAGCTACCATCGTCCTCTTTGTACTATACCGAGTCAGAAAGTACCATCGCTATGGTGTTTGTCAACCTTCTTCGCGCAATTGAAAACATAACAATACTGCATTTAAAGAGTGCATCACATTGGATGATGTAAAATAATACTTGAAGTCGGAATTACACATGGGAAAGTATTTACAAGGCTCGTTCGAAATGCGGACGAAGACGAAAACTAGTCGCAGAGAGCGAGTACCTCACTGTTCAGAAGGATTGTCTTCATCCTCATGTTTCTCCGTTGTCATCATTGCTTTGATAATGGCATCCTTCAAAACCCGTTGAAGACAGTTCATAGCCAAAGACCATCTCTGGTCCCCGTAAGGTAGTTTTTCGTAATTGGCGGAAAATACTTTAAGTCGTTTGGCACAAATATCAGGTGTGTGTCTGTGTGAATAAGTGAGTGAAAGACTTTCCGATCTCAAACTTACATGAAAGTCCTACTAGCGTTTCGCTCCTCTGGGGCGCGAGACGTTAAAAACCACTCCAGACCTTTGACCTTAAATTAGTTCCAATTTGATCTTTAAGACGAATGTGATAGCAGCCTGATCTTAGATCAGTACGGGTGAGTTTGGATACCTAAGGCTGGATCAGACCTTCTCTGCTGTTCCCAACCCTCAAAAAAAAAGAAGAAAAAAAAAAGAAGAAAAACTCTAGGTCACTCGCGACCGAATAAATTCGCAAACAACGATAACAAACAAATCTGCATATTTTCTTGTTCGTTGAGGTGAATATCACCCAAATAAAGACTGATACTCTAACGTTGAACCTTTGGTCCAGAATCACTTACAGAAATATGACAAAAAAAATAAGATTTTCGGTAATATTCGAAACATAGAGAGAGAACGCTCTAGCCTAGTGTGCAAATGAGAGATTACATATCGATTATGAGGGTAATCTAAACTAGAATACTGGAATGCAGTGCAAACAATGACCCCACTACAAAAGCACCATGGAAAAGAGTGGGGCATTCCTATATATGAATATGTATATAGATTTATATATATATATATATATATATATATATATATTATATGTTTTATCTATTATATATATATATTCCATGGTTCTTAACTATTTGTAGGATAGTGAACTAAATGGCTGTCGCTGACCATGTCCGAAAACAGTTAAATGGCTTCCTCAACTATTCTCCCCAAAAAGTGCTTTTTTAAATCGAGTTGGACCTTTCTGCGCAAATACAGCTGCTCTGCTAATGGATTGGTCACTGCACTGGAAGGCTAGTAACCTGTTTAACGAGGTAGCTCAGCAAGCTGGATAGCCAGGTAGATGCAGATTTACACACAAAATAATAAATAATCATCTAGACTCAAAATACGTTGCTTTGGTCATCAGGAGTATTGTACGAGTATCGTGTGCTCTTCATTTCCTTTGTCGAATGCAGATCTTCATTTGAGAATGAATGGAAAAATAAAGATATTTGGATATTTTGTGACATAGGTAACCGTGTACAGTGGGGTCTATAAGCCTTCTTTTATAATATTCTAATGTTTAATAATTTTCTAATAAATTGGCTCATTTTTTTTCAGTTGTTTGTGAATTACCGGATAAATATTAAGATTTTAAAAAATCTTTAAAAAATGTAATTCTTTATAAAAATGGGAAAGGAGTTATATGATTTTATTAATTTATGTGACTTATCCAGGTCTAGAAATCACACTTTTAAAATTAGGCTGCCTTATACATTATCCATGTTTTTAAGGCAGCAAGAACCCTGGTTCTTCAAAGAAAAAAGGTTGTTTTCCCAATTTTTTGTAGTTGTATCATACTTTAATATTTGTTTTGTCTTATTTTAAATCATTTTCAGTCATCTTGAGACTACTTGGAAGTCCCCTGGTTGAAAACCATTGCTTTACTATATTTAACACATTATTACAATATTTAAATCTATCATACAGGATTCTGCAGTTTGTCCAAAACATCTCCAGATTTTTCAACAGATGGTCCATGTAATCCAGCATGATTTAAGGAAGTTTCAAAGAGCATCTCGGGCTTTAATGAAAACAAGAAAATCCTTTGTAAAAAGTTCTTCTCATGATCAAAATTGACTTTTGATTAGTGACCTATAATTGTGTAGAACCTTAAATATTTTGCTTCATTTAGCTTTTCCTGGTTTACATTTTTTATAATCCCGAAATTTTCGGTTTATGTCAAAATTTCAATAAAAAAATAATAATTTTGTGGTCTCCGACTTTTGGACCCCACTGTATATTGTGTAATTTGTCATTAAATGCCCTTTAAACTGAGTTAAGCTTAAGGAGAGTTTGAAGTTGAAGAAGCCATTGAAGAGAATTCATACATGTACTGTATCTCACATGACCATCTCTGTCAGAGACCACTGTTAAACAGACTACAAGCCTATAAGAGGCACCCTTCATTTCTCAGGAATTACCTTTGTGATCATGCTTATTAAAAGCATTCAGGATTTAGTGAACGGTATAAAGATCTTAGATCTTTTCTAGACACCAGTCTTTCTTGATTGTGACTTTCGCTTTCAGCTCCTGGAGCTGAGAAATTAATGTCAAGATGCTCCTGCCCTGCCTCCCATTCTCATTTCTCGGCCTCCATTTACTCTGAGCTTCTCTTTGTTTGTTCACCCTCAGTCTTTATCTCCGTTTCATTCATTATTTCCGTCCTGTGTATCTGTGTGAGTGTGTGTACTTATATGGCCAATATCAGCATAACATCAGCGTAACTTATGTTACGTACACGTGACGCTTCTCTTTTACACGTGTGTCTGCATCCTCTGTGTGTGTCGGTGGGAATAATCGGAATGCTGGGAGGTGTAGGAGAACCGTGTGGAACTGCCGTATTTCCCAAGTCCATTCTCTGGTGTTCCGGTTCCGCCTCCTGCGCCGACGCTCGGCCCGACTCCGTACAGCTCATACGCCGGCCCGCCTTCTAACGGGGCGAGGCTAGGCGGACCAAAACCCATCCGAAATGTCGGATAGTGCGGGTAGCCGTAATTTTCGTATCCGAGCTGAGCGGTAGAGTCCAAGAGGCTGCATTCAGCGGTGAAGTCGCTAGTCTGTGGGCCAGAACTGGGCGGAGGCTGCTGGGACTGTCCGGCGCGGGTGAATGTGTTGAACTGGGCGTAGCTGTTGTGCGAGAGTCTAGAGGGAGGGCGAGGGTCGTAGCAGCCCACTCGGGACCCCGGAGCCAAGCTGCTCGGTGTTCCCGGGCCTGCCGTAGCTCCGGGAGCTCCTGAGCTACTGCTCACAACGGCCGCGGCGCCCCCTGGCTGTCCGGAGGTGCGATAGTCTGAGTAGTGCATGGATCGGGAAGCGGGACGTCCCTCATCATGGGTGGAAGCTCGCACGTTGTAGTAGCCGTTTGTCGGGTCCTGCAAAAGACAACAGGCATGTTCAGTGTAGCTCATATGTGAACACTCGATTTTAAGTACATTTTGTACATTTTTAATTCTCTTTCACAATAAGGCAAAACATGCATTGTGGTAATACTGTTGGTGTTTTATGATAAATGCTACATTCTAGAGGTGGAACTAAAGATGCATTAAATTAATCAAAAGTGACTGTAAAGACTTTTACATTGTTACAAATTGTTTCAAATAAATGCTGTTCTTTTGAACTTTCTATTCATCAAAGAATCCTAAAAAAAAATGTATCACGGTTTTCACACAAATATATTAAGCAGCACATCTGGTTTAAACGTATAATAATAATGAATGTTACTTGAGCACCAAATCAGTATAATAGAATGATTTCTGAAGCATCATGTGACACTGAAGACAGGTAGTGTAATAATGTAGACTAGTAATGGCTACTGAAAATTCAGCTTTTTAAAAAAAACACAACAGTGTCACATTTTGGAAATATTTTTCCCATTCATTTTCTCCATAGGGATTTTAAAAAATTCTTCAATAAAGAGTTTTAAGCTATGAAGCGATCCTTCACGAATAACATTGCAAGCTTAAATTTGAAACAAAAAGCATTTGAAAATTAGGGAAAAAAGATATATGACTTTCTTGACTGTCATAAAATAATTTATTAACTTTATTATGGAATAAACTACTTATACAAAGCATTGCAAATAATATTCAGACAAACCCGAACTCACTGTACACTACATTATAGACCATTTATTATAAATATAACATACCATATATTTAAATTTTATAGCAAAATATTCATGCAGAAATATTAGGGAGACTTGATTATTATCTATTATACTCTGATTGACAGGTTTAATATTATTGGTAGTCAAGTTCTTCACAGGGAATTCGACAAATTAGCAAGTTTTATTTAAAAAGGAAGTTAAAAATCACACTTATGGATTCTACAGCAGCATATCCCAACCAAAAACAATCTTGGACCTAATGCTTGGTCTTTTAAGAAAGGTTAATAGGATAATTTTCCTACAGAGAAATTAATAGGATTTTTACACATGGGACCCGACTGTTGAGGTCTATAGAAGCTGCATGCATTAGTAAAACAAAGTACAGGTCATATATCGCTTATATTAGTATGTGCAGAGGTATCGGTGTGTCTGTTCACCTTGAGCTCGTAGTCCTGGCGCGTGTCCAGCGTGTCACTGCGTAACTCCTGTTTGAGGTCAATGTCATCTTTAAAAGGCTGGGAGGAGGGAGAGAGGGTCACAGAAGGTAAAAACTAAACCATAAACGACAAGAGAGCAACCAAGAGGGGGAGAGAGATGCAACGTAAGAGGGGAGGAAAACCAACAGGAGAGAAGAGGAGAAGAGAAGAGAAGGAGGATATAAAGGAAGAGAGGGAGGTTGAGAGAGAAAAAGGATTAATTTTACAGCTTTGGAAATGTTATTTAAGAGGAATTACATTAGAGGAAGATGATTAGTAATTCATTTTTGTAAAAGATAGAAGTGGCTTTGTTATGTGTTAGGCAAGTTTAGGAAATTTAGTACTGAAAGCATTGTGTAACACAAGTGTTAGTGAAATAATATTGAATAATTTTAGGGACAATTTGTTCACAGATCAAATCCTGTGGTCAATAATTGTGCATTTCAGTGTTATCAATTAATTAGTGTTAATGTTAATAATAAAAAAAAAGCATTTCAGTGCTGTTGTATCATCTTCAGAAGATTCACAAGACACACTGGCAAAAGACACAACATTACATCAAGATTCATTTTCACTTAATATTAGCACAGTAGTATTAATAATTAAAAATATTAATTGAATTAACCATATAAATGATGAAAATTACAAAATGTACAAAATAGTCCCGAATACATTATACATTATAATACTGTGAACAAAACTCAGCTAAACCAAACTGTTCATGAGTTTTAACTCGGCTAATCTCAACAAAATGTTTAATGCAATACTGAATAATTAGAAAAAATGTCAGTAAAGGATCAGTAATATTTAATGTTAAATAATTCAAGTATTGTGTTTGGTGTTAAAAGCTTCAAGTCTCAAAGTCCCTCTACTATCCTTCAGTTATTGCTGTGTGTGTTGTCAAAATTACTCACAGAGTACATGGCCTTAACCATGCGTGTTGCCGTGGAGACGCTCCCCGAGTCTTCCTCCAGACTGTGGGTCTCTTTGTTTATGGTCTCTACCTTGATATCTGGCTTGCCGAGCGTGACCCCTCGACGACCTGGAGAGTAAACATCTGATTCATCACCGCCCTGAGCATGCTTTTTGAAGTGTTTGTGGCTATTATTGATGTTCGTAAATATGGCTAAATATGCCCTTGGGTTTTGTGAGCATTTAGAGACACTTTTACTTCTACACTCTCAAAGACAAACTTTGCATGTCACTATTTGAAGGACTCACTACTTCAGATTACTGTTGGGCTAAATTAGGAGATGTTTACACAGCTCACTAGACAGGCTGAGAAATTATTTTAATAAGAAATGTATAAAAAAAATACTTTTAATAATATAGTTAAATAATTTACATTACTGTTTTCTGAAGTTTTAATCCCAGAAGGATGCGTTAAATTAAAAGACATTACAATCAACAATGACTATAAAATTTCAAATGATTCAGTGCAGTGATTTTTTACACTTTCTATCCATCAAAGAATCCTGAAAAAAATTATCATGGATTCTACGAAATATACTTATATGTGGTTAACATTAATAATAATAAGAAATGTTTCTAGAGCTCCAAATCTTATTAGTATGACTTCTGAAGGATCATGTGGAGCTGAAGACTGGAGTAATGATGCTGAAAATGTAAGTAAATGACATTTTAGCAAATACATTAAAATAGGAAGTTGTTTTAAATTGTAATAACATTTCACAATGTTCCTGTATTTTTGATGAGCATAAGTGACTCTTTCAAAAACATTTAAAACATTTTGCTAACCTCAAACTTTTGAACTGTACAATATAATTAATCATTTGAAATACCTAATCATTGTGAAAAGAAATTAAGAACAAAAAAACTCAGTGTCATTTGTATGTGATCTTTGATAACTTACTTCCTTTGCGTTGCCGATACAAAAACAGCACTAACGCTAGTAAACACAGGATAAGCAGAATCGAACAGCCGACGGTGCCTCCTGCAATGATCCCGACCGGCACTATTTCTATGCCAATGAAAAAGACAGAGAAAGATAAGCACCACGATGCATTTTTTATTTTTAGACAGAAAAGGATAGATATGAAGGCAAAAGGAAAGAGGGAATGTTACCGTGATATGTTGCAGACCAGACTGTGCCATGAACATGTGCATTAACCATTGCACTGTGGCTTTAATGTAGCAGTATAAATGTACTCACATACTGTATATTAAATAGAGAGAGTACTCCTAACCTGAGTTGACGTGACCCGAAGCAGATTTAGGTGATTCCATTCAAGCTATTTATTATTGAAAACTGTGCTCTTTTACTTTCAGTAGAGCACTCTACTGTACTCTAAAGATGACGCAGTATACAGTGAATTTTTGAAGACAAGAACTGTACAAAGTTTCATGACTAATGGACTAAACTGTACCTTATATATATAAAACACTTTCTTTGTTTGATGCCAGATTGACCACACAAATGATTTCAAGATCGCAAATTCAATATAACTGAAAATCACATGATTGTCCTTATTTATAAGTATTATATATGTGCACATGCAGGCACATATCCTCACCTGTCTCTTCCAGGGTGATGATCATGGTCCCAGGTCCGAATGAATTCCACGCGGTGCAGTTGTATGTGGACTGGAAGTCTGACTCCATGACGTTGTTGATGGTGAGGGTGGACAGCACTGCACTGCCCTGTGTGGTCAGTTTGCTCTGTTCTACTGTGTATCGTTCTGATAGGGTCCCCTTCTCTTTTTCCCACACATTTTCCTTCCATGCCCACACCTGGGACAAACACACAACAAACAAACACATGGTGTGAGAGATCACTCACATGGACTTCACATAAATCTCCAGTATGTGTCAGCAATGGGATGAATTTTGGGAAATCTGCAGGAAGAAAGGCGCAGGTTCAAGACGACACCGATAATTATTCTCTCTCTTTATATAAATAAAGAAATAATTATATATGCTTAAATCCTCAAAGTCCCAAAGGATCTGTTTATTTGCAGAAAATATACAACAATCTTTATTTGGATCCACAAAATGCTTCAGTCACTTATCTTCCTGGGCTCCACATGAAAATATAAAAATACATAAAAAATATAAAACAATTTATAATATAACAATAATAATAAAAACATACTGTAGTGTTTTTTTTCATATTTCAATTTCATTTTCATCTTCAGACACTGCACAATGGAGTAATGGCTGCCGAAAATTCATCTTTGCCATCACAGAACTAAATAAATTACATTTTAAAATATTCAAATAGAAACCAATTATTTCAATAACTTTATAGCTTCTACTGTATTTTTGATCAAATAAATGCAGACTTCTTTTAAAAACATAAAAAAAATTATTTCAAACTTCTGACTGTTATAATTGTGTACATATAAAATAATGAAATTTCCAAAGGAAAATAATTTAAATTCTATCAAGTAATGGCTGAGAAATAAATAGTATAAAATTAAACTAAAAAAATCTGCCGTTGCAGGTCCTGCAAGAAGCAAATGGACCAAAAATAATACCGTACAGTACAACATAATCTGTACATTTCATACAGGAGTGAAAAAAGAAATCCTTTATAAATATTTCGGATTTAAAAAGCATAAGTGCATAAAATGCACCTGAACTGTATCTGCTTCACATTGCCCGCATGAACACATATTTCACACCGGCAATGGAATAAATGGCCTTTCTGTGCTGAAACACGGGGTTGGATAATGGTGAGAAAGCACCAGTTCTCCTTTCAAAACCACTAAAACTGTTGTATTATTCATGCAGAGCTGTGAGAATATTTAAAAATGCATACCTCCACATGTTCATGGTAAGCTTCCATTTACCTCACAAACCAAGACATTTGAAAAAGCTGCGGCATTAAAAGAACGACTTCTCTGTTCCCATATTTCATATTTCATAAATCTCATCCTGGAGATGCATCAGGACTGAGCTGCGCGTCATTTTAAATTAGAATCACTTGTGGTTCAGAGAAGGGATGTGTCATATATGCAGCTACAGCAGAACCATCTACAGCAGAGAGTTTTACTTTGGGCTCAGGCCTAGTTTGAGTTAGTCTTAAACTAAAAACTCAAGAAACTGGTTAAGGTGAGCTCATCTGCTTTCTCAGGCTAAAATTACATTTTGAAACCAGCTTTCCCATGGGTATCCAGATGGTGAATAATAAGAAAAGGGTAAAGTATCAGTTATTAGAATTGTTTAGAAATCTTTATGTACATTTCTGTGGAAAGTAGCATGAATGTAAATGCAAGTAATTGTAATGTAACTTACGATCTTGTCAGGAGGAGGGGTGCTGGCAATGTAACACTTGACTTCCCCTCTCTCCCCTCGAACTGCATACTGCACCGGTTCGCTTGAGATGATGGGTGGACCTGCACAAAAAACAGTCCAAAACAAAAAGCATAAACAACAGAAACTATATTATCAGTAAAACTGCTTAAAACATATACTATTATGTAGTTGATATTGGTGGATACTGGTTTTGCTTTAGGCAGTGTTATTTTAATATCACTGAGATGCTTTTATAGTTTTTAATATTTTGAATTAGCTTTTATATTTTCTGTTTTAATTTTATTATTAGTTTGGTTTATTTATTATTTATTTTTTATGTCTATATAGTGTTTATTTATTTTTTTAGATTTAATTATTTTAATACATTGTTAAGCTAAATGTTGCCTTGACCGTTTTTTTTATATTTTATTTTATTTCATTTCAAGTTTATATTTCAAATAACAAAAGCTTTTATGGTTTTAGTTTTAGTTGACTACAGTTTTAGTTGATCTGTAGTTGTAGTTTTTTGTTGACCTGGCTTTATGACCCAGAACTGAATTTGAACGTACAAAAAAACAACAACAACAACTATACACTGAAATGTATTGATATCATACTTTCTATTCTCATAAAGGGATGTCACACAGCCTCTCTAAGCTGCCATCTGCTTTATTTGGCTATAGCTTCTACCAAATGACAGATGAATTTCCACCAAAATACTGTTTGAGGATGCATGAACTTTGACATCACCAAGAAATGTGTTGTCTCTTCCCTTTTAAATCTTGGTAAGATTATTTATTATGTTATTTTAACTAAATACAATTATACTTTTAGTTGCATTTCATTATTTGCATTTAACATGCTTTTTCCCCTATAGAGTCTTTGACCTATTTTTTGGATTGTGGCCCAACAGTTGGGTCGATGACAGTGATGGTAAAATCATCTGCTCAAATCGAACCCTTGCCAAAAGTAACAAAATATAGGTCCGGGTCGCTAAAGACCCGAATATGTAATAATGATTGGCGTATCATCCATGCATTTAAGGGTTAACTAGTAACTAAATCAAAGTTTGATTAATCACTAAACGCAGAACTCACAATGAGCTAAATATTGATAAAAAACCTTGAAAGCTGCATGGTTTTAAAAAAGTGTTTTATTATTTCTTAGTACAACAGGATAAAAGAGCTGTACTGACCGTTGACTGTGAGTGTGACCTCTGTCTCGCCGACTCCGATCCTAGGCACGATGGCCTTACACACATACTGACCAGCATCTGCCTGACTAACGGACTTCAGATAGAGCTGGTTATTATTACTCAAAACCTGTGCATTAGACAGGGAGAGAGACAGAGGGAGGGAAAAAAGATGCTGTAAAACCTGTTCACTGTAGACATTATCTAAAAAGAAACAAATGGAACGAAGGATTGCAGCTTCAACATCAAAACACAGTTGGAAGATAAATATGGAAGAGAAGCAGAGCCAGGAAAAGAAGGACACATATGGAGAACACTCACTGAAGAGAGATAAAGTCAGAGGGAAAATGTCATAGTCAGACAAAAAAGTAAACTGTAGAGAAAAAATGGATAGCCTATATCTTAGTAAGAGAGAAGAACGAAAGAACTGAACACGTAATAGGAAGTAGCTTTTACTCAACAGATCCACAGGCATATGCTCACCATGCTTGAACCCTTTTTTGTCCAGGTTAGTGTGAGGGGAGGATTTCCCGCCCACTTGCAATTTAAAGTGACGTCCGAGTCTACATCCACCGTTACTGGTTTAGGCTCGACAACCAGGATAGGGCCAACTGCATGAAACAGAGATTAAAAAAGGTCAGGTTTTTGCATTTAATATGATTATTTATATGACAACTATGATTAGAAGCTCCCTACACTGACAAATTCAACAAGAGATGTAGATACGATGGATGGATGGATGGATGGATGGATGGATGGATGGATGGATGGATGGATGGATAGATAGATAGAATGGCAAAAGGATGGATAGATAGATAGATAGATAGATAGATAGATAGATAGATAGATAGATAGATAGATATTGCACTATACAGACACAGTGGACAGCTTTAATTACTAGGTAATCTGCTTCACATATTAAATTTCACCTTAGGATGTTCTAGACTAGGTTGCATTTCTGAAGTTAAGACTCACAGTGGACATCGACGAGTATGCTGACGTTTGTGCTGCCCACAGCATTGAACACTTGGCAGGACACAGGCTCAGTGAAGAAAGAGTGATCAGCCTTGGTGACAAAAACACTCTCTCTCGCCCCCTGTATGACCACACCTCCCTTTGCCCACCTAGCAAAGCCAAAAAGAGCCAATCAGTGACGCATAAGCAGATATGAAGAGAGACCCATGAAGCATGTACAAAAAGGAATTCAAGGGTACAACTGCCGTAACAGAAAATAATTGAAGATATATGGGGCTTAATACTACTTAAAGGACGTCTTTATCTCCCTGATAAAACAAGTCATTAATTTTTCATCTCACAGAATGTAAAAGGAACCACTTTAAGCTTCACATTTAGTAAGAGACATACTTATAACCCATAATAGGTGGGTTGGCAGTAGCTTGGCAGGTGAAGGTCACTCTCTCTCCTTCCAATACGGAGCGAGGCTCAATGGATAACGTCACCAACGGTGGGTCTGCAGAGAGCATTCAGAATACATAATAAAGCCATAGTCATTCATTAGACCAAAGGCAAGTTGAAGGACTGAAGGTTGAAGGTAAGGAGCTGGAGTGGATGTGGAAGTCAACACAAGGGAAACTACTAATAAAGCGCAAGAACGTAGATGAATGTCACGGTTCCTCCTAATGGTTCATGCTATCATCTTAAAGGGGTTTTAACCTCTTAGAAGGTTTTCATGTGCTACTTTGTAAAGCTGCTTTAGTACAGTTTGTAACCTATTGTGGGTTGAGTAGACGGCCAATGAATACAGCACTGACTGGCCAGATGTGGGAGGTCCTTCTCTCTTACATTTATCTTCCTACACTGTAAAATATGTTTGGTCTGTGCTTCATGTGGTTTTATTCAAGCCAAAAGGATTATTTAATATGACTGAATCTACCTGACTAAATTAGGTTACACCAACAAAGGTCATTTTTAAGGGTTAGATCAAACAGAAATAGATATTTAAGAGAAACAATTGCACCAGGAATGGGCTGGGACTAAAAAAAGAGCCCTGTATATATAAATTTGTAATGTTTTTGAAAGAAATCTATTGTGCACCTCCTAGTGATGCATTTATTTGATCAAAAATACAGTAAAAACAATATTATTGTGAAATATTATAACAATTTAGAATAACTGTTTTCTATTTTAATGTCTTTTAAAATTCAATTTAATAGCTGAATTTTTAGCAGCCATTTCTCCAGTCTTCAGTAATCATTCTAATATGCTGATTTGGTGCTCAAGAAACATTTATTATTATCATCAAAGTTAAAAACAGTTACAGTAGTGCTTAACATTTTTTATGTAAACTGTAAACCGTTTTTCAAGATTCTTTGTATTTTCTTTTAAAAATAATAATACATTTTTATTTTTAAAAAAGTTTAAATGATAGTGTATGCAGGGTACAAACCATTTTGTACAATTATATATATATATATATTCATTAAAAAAATGTAAAAAAATAATAAAATAAAATAAAATATATTGGCACGACTGGCTTCCTCAACGATGAGACTTGGGCTCTTTTCTCTTTCCTTGTAAATGTTATTGAAACTGGAAAGGATTTTAGACTTACGGTGTACGTTGAGGGTGACAGTGGCCCGTTTGCCCATCGGCACGGCCAGGTTAGTAGCGACACAGGTGAAGTTCTTCCCCGTGTCTGTATCTACTGGTGAAATGGGCAGGTAACTGCGAGTGGTCACGCGTTTCCTGTCTGGAAGCACCTCCTGCATAGCAAAAAGACACAGAGCATATCAATACCTCTGTGCTTGAGTACATAAGCTATTACATACCTACAAACCCATGCATGTTTTGCTTTAGATTTACATTTATTCTCATGAGTGTGTATGTCTCACCGTGGTGCTGAAGGCCCCCTCTATCAGCAGGCCGTCTTTCTGCCACTCTATGACAGAGGCAGGTTTGGCTCCGCGGGACACGCAGCTCATATTGTATGGGACCCCTGCTGTGAGGAGGATCTCCGGGGCCCCCTCAATCACCGGCTCATCGGGAGGAACTACACACACAAACACATATGGAGTTCAATTATTAATAGCAACATCTCATAAATCTATTCATTTCATAACACATTAACCCCTTCATTACATCACAGCAAACATCTAAAACAGCAAGCTTTTAGCATGCACTGACCATTCAGACTCTCTTCTAAGCAAACACACAGCACTCACTGAGGACGGTGAGTTTGGCCCGTCGCGAGCGCAACGCTGCCTCCGTGGCCTGGCACTCATAGAGAGAGTCGTCTGAGAGTTCAGCAGCTGAGATCTCCAAATTATACTGCCCAACATCCACCAGCCGCAACACTCGATACCGCGGCCAGGCTGCAAGAGACATGCACACACAGACCACAACTTGCCACTTTTAGTGATGATTTGAAGACTGATAGTCTTCATTTCAACACAAATATACACTAAATCATGAAAAGTGAGTTGTCTGATTGGTTTTTAGCGTGTTGCTATGTGGTTTCCATATGCTTGCTAAAAAGTTCTGAGTAGTTGTTCAAAAATAATTTCTGAAAGGACAATAAACTAAATAATAAACAAAACTAGTTTTAATTTGAACTTGAGAGTCATGGTTTTAGAATATCATGTCGCATGCAAGACGTGATGTGACCCAGTGGTCAAAGATGTTCATCTAGCACATGATTACACAGGAAAACAATTGAAAAGCATCGCAGTGAAATAAAAAAGGTCTGTGTGGATTGCCCCTTAAAGTGTTGCTATATGGTTTGTAAAGTGATGCTATGCTATGGGGGGGGTGTTTGTGAAAAAAGCCTACCCTTAAATCTCATATTCTTGTCTCAAGAAATCTACACATTTTTTTTCATCCATTTTGCTCAGACAAGAAATAGCACACTTCTAATCAACAAACCACTTAATTTGTGGTATCAATCTGCTTCAAAAATGGTGTGAGACCAAATACACGCTTGATTTACTTAGAGATTTGAGATTTGAAAAGAAATAAACTCTTTACTGAGAGATCTGAGATTTGGGGAAAAAAAAAAAAAAAAAACTTGCCCTGATTACATAACCCGGGTTTTTTTTGGGCAGTGTTTCCCCCAACAAATAGGCCCTAGCCCGGCCCTGGCCCGTGACGTTCAGGCTCTAGCCCGGCCCTTGTCTGACAGCTTATCAGAATTATCGACCCAAGCCCGTCTTTTTTCCCTCTTCTCCCAAAACACCTTATACTACTGTTTCAGCTATATTAAAATAGTTCAGTTTTGTATGTAATGGCAAAGTGATTATATTTCGTTGCATAATAATAGCATATAACAATGTTTTAACGTTAAACCTAGATAAATGTGCGCTATATCCAATAGTTTATGCGGAGATGCTTTGCAGGACATGGAGGCGCTAGCGCGACCACTTGCATTTTTTTCAGTGGATACGCCGTCATTTTTACTCATAAAGTTAAGAGTAATACATCACTCGTAACTGTAAAGGGTCTACTTTTATTTGGCAACTTCATCCTTGTGACACCAACTCAGAAAACACTAGTTTATTAGTAAATAATTCAAATATCTCCTTACTATTTTCCCCTGGCACATTCATGGTAATTACTTTTGCTGGGCCTTTGCGGGAAGCTTTAGCCTATTGCGTGCAGATCTCTTCAGCTGCGCTGACTGCACGCTCTGCTGCTGCTGCTGCTGGACACTGGTGTACTCACACTAGGCGTTTTGAACCCTTGGTTGGTTTGTATTGATGACGTAATATGTAAATAATATGCGTGTGTCCCGTGAGACTTGCACTTGGACCATAGTGCAGCCCAGTGGAAAAAAAGGTTGAGAACCACTTCTCTAAGCAATAGTAACAGTGACGTATTCCTACTAACAAGGAAAAAAATTACGTTTTCCACCACTGAGTGGCAGTACAGTTTGCGTGATATATGCTAGCGCTATGACATGGACATTTCCAGCTTCTGCTGCAAGAGAAATGACAAAAATTCTGCTGTGAATTACATCACGCATCCCCAACCCACACAGCCCTCTCTACAGTGGGATTGAGTTATCAGTGTATGCTGTGCGCATGTATTTCTGCGTGTGCACATTTGTGTATGTGTGTGTGTGTGTATGTGTGTGTGTGAATGCAGGATTTGTTCACATGCTTTTATATGAAAACCACGGGGACAACCCAGTGAAGCATCACAGTGTAAATACAACTACACTGAGTCAAAGTGAGAGAGCAAGAGAGAGAAATCTTCCTCATGCCTTTTAATGAATCTGGCAAATGCAGCAAATGTAGTTTATCAGGTCCACATTTATCTATTTATAATGGCAGAGGTTAAAAATACCACATCCTGCCCTCACTGTTCTCATGACAGTCCACAAGGAGTGAGAAAAGATGAGCTAGTGGAGCAGAAAGCAAAAGAGCAAAGGGGAAGAGAGGACAAAAGTGAGACAGAAAACAAGCAAACAGGGAAACACGGAAAACAGCGAGAAAGATGGCAGATGAAATTAAAGGAGTGTACATAGGGAAAACAGAAAAGAAGGAAAGTAATACACACGTTCCTACATTTTCTGAAGAAAAAGTGTTCTGAGCGATTGCTAAGGTGATCAGGGTACATTTTAGTGTGTTGCTATGTGGTTGCTAAAGTGTCATGGGGGGGGGTTGCTGATTAATCGGCACTGACAGGTCTGCGTCTGTTGCTGGAATGGCTGAGGGTCTGCTGTCATTAAACGCAGCAAGAGCGGCCTCTAGAGGTGAATGGACCCTTTTCACATTTCCGGGTTTCTCAGCAGCGGAAGTCGTCATAATTGGGTTAACTTGAATAGCAGTGAATGGGAGAGCAGTCATCACAGTCTTGTGAAAAGGGTCCATCACTGACGCCTCATGCTGTTTGTTTTGACACACGAAGCTGCTCGCAGCACAGAGCAGCACACTTTAAGGGCTTTTCACACTGAACGTGAAAATCGGTGCGAATGTTCGGTGCGATGACGTGTTTGAATCGAAACAATAGATCCCTAATGGGGCTTTTCACACTAGGCGCGATCATTTTTTTTCGTCCTGTGTGTCGATTTTTTTCCCTGTTGCTCCGCGATGAAACGGGCCGTCCAATCAGATTTGCGCTTAGATCACGTGCCCGGAGCAGCTGTTGTTGCACAAAAGGGTGAGAATGGTGGCGCTGTTTCGAAAACCAATGTAAACAAACCCCAAAGAAGAGTATCCCGGTAGAGAGAAGAAAGTGGATGCTGAGTTCTTGTTATCGTTGGTATTTGAGAACAGATTTATTGTCACGTTTTTTACACAGAATAACATTTCTATTAATTCTCCACTGAATTATGTGATCTGGAGAGCACAGTCCATTTTATTCCACGTGCGCGAGAGCGCATTCACTCAAGATCTGTCAATCATCTCTTGCCCTTCCGTATTCACCTTTTTCTTGCTGTAAAAATGGGCATGGCCATTTGTAAATTTTATGGGTCTAGCTTCCGGTCTCATCCGCGTCCAGCTATTTTTAGTTGTACAGAACCGCTCGTTTTGCTGCTTGATATTGAAAATTTTGTATGTCTTCCCATATTATTTTAATGTATTATCTTAATTATGAACACACTGGTTTGTAGTGCAAACAGTTTTATTATTTACTGCACATTGTTATTCTTCTCGTTATTTCCATATAGCGGCTAATGAACCGGAAGTCTCACCCACAGGCTTACTTCCACGTTGAAGAAAAAGGTGGATATAAAAAAAAAATAGAGAAACATTTGTCTACACGTGAAATATTAAAGCAAATAGACATATGATTATGAAGATATATTTTCTGTATGTTTTTATGCAGCTCACGGTATTTTTATAACAATAAAGGATGTTTATGACAAGCAGGTAGCGTTCAGTCTATTATAAAACATACAAAGAGTGCATGTCTACCTATTATAGAATCAAAATCCATTTTAGATCACAATAGGAAGTTATTACAAGCACTCGATGATGGTTTAAAGTGGGGTTTGAGCAAAAACATTAATAATTACATGCATTTTGAAATGTAGCTTGATGCTATTTGTACCTCTAATTAGATTTTCAAATGTATTTTTGTAAGCATTATGGATAGTTTGTGTTTCTAATGAAGAACCAAAAGTTATTTATCTTAATTTAATGCTGTATATTGAGCAGCGAACAATGCAAAAGCCATATACAAGATACATGGGCTACATGAGGCATTGTTGGTCTGTGCCACCTAGCGTGCAGGCGTGAATTAGCAGAAGGCGATCAAACGTTTCGCATTCGATGTGAAAGCACTGTTCGTTGGCAATTCGCCTCGCTTTTTCGTATCGCGCTCAGTGTGGAATGGCCTGTATAATGCCTGTTAAGAGAAAACATCATAGAACCTGTTTAATGTTTAATGTTGAATGGGCTCCACCCGTAGTACCTGTTTTAACGTCTGATAATACTGTACAACTATGTGGTGACTACAAGGTAACGGTAAAAAAAGTTTCAAAGTTGAAACAGTACCCCATTCCACGGATTCAAAATTTGTTTGCAACTCTGAGTGGACAGAACCCTGTTGAAAAAAAGCATATGCTGGTTGGGTAAGTTTTGAATCATGGCATCTGTTTTGAGCTGGTTTAAAGTGGTCCTGAGCTGGTTTAAGCTGGTCCTAAGCTGGTCCTAAGCAACTAGCTCCTGTTCAGGACCAGCTCATAACCAGCTTATAACCAGCTCATGACCAACTAAGGAACAACTTAAACCAGATCATGACCAAGGACTAGCTTAAACCAGCTCATACCAGCTGCCATGCTTCAAAACATACCTAACCAGCATAGGCTGTTTTTTTTTTCAACAGGGAAGTTCACAAAATTGGATATGGGCCATGCTTATTGCATTGCATTAGATGCAGAAATTTCAGGGTTGTTTACTTACTGTTTGGAGTCTCTTCTAGTCCCGGCCAACTTCCAATGGACCACTGAGGGGGTACTGCAAGGTCTTCCGCATGTGGCAGTTTTCCTGTATGACATCTTGGTGACTGGTTGTAATGATGAGGAGCATCTCCAAACTCTTGCTAGAGTATTGGATAGATTATAGGAAACAGGACTGCAGTTGAAATGTAGTCAATGTACCTTCATGCCTTTAGATGCAGATTTAAAACAGTACGTATACAGTTTGTTTTCATGTCATTATAAAACAATTAATTTGCTGATTAGATGCTGCATTAGTATAGAAAGCAGTATGTTTGCCACCAGGGCTGAGAGGACGCTGACATTAGTAGCACCTCAAACGGTTAAAAGAGTGTGACAAAAACACACACAAGTCCGGTGTTCTGACGATTTGTGCTACCCGCTCAGATTGTGCTACCTCCTTTTAAAAAGATTGGTAGCACAAATCGATTGTGCTACCAGCATCTTATTCATGTGGTTTGAGGCTTTTTTAATGTCCATACCTACCCCTACCCTAAACTTACCCTTAAAACAATGCAAATATATTTCTGGTAGCATGTTTCGTCGGTACACCGGCTCAAATGTTTATTTGTTATGATTGTTACCATCTATTTGAATTAGTTTATATCCAGCAGGTCACTTTTATGCATTTGTTATCTAGCGAAGTAGCATATTTACAAATTCATATGTTCATGTAGCCGACAAAAACATATGATGAGAAAATCATCAAGCATTTTAAAATAGATGAAAATGTGTGAGAGTGTACATACAGTATATATACTAGGGGTGCAACGGTACACGTATTCATACCAAAAATTTTTGGTACGGGTCTTTCGGTTCGGTACAAATGTGTACCGAACAAATCGTTCAATTTTTTCAGGAAATTCAGACAATAAATGCCGTTTTGGCACTCTTTGATGTGGCGTGACAGATCGCCGTATACTAACGCTTCAGTTCAAACAGCAGCGCGAAGCGTGAGCACGATCATCCCTTCCTCTTTACTACTAGTTTTAAAGTACAATATACATGAATGAACATCTCACCCCTGACATAATCCGTCAATTAGTGTTTCAACCACGGAAAGACGTCATTAAAACAGTTTCTAAACAAAATGTCCGTAGCATTTCATTTACCTAAGGCAAGTCATCAGTGTCTACACTACAGCTAGTTATTTGCTAGAGAAATTAAGTCGAAATATTTTTGACTATTCTTCATTATATTTACTTTACCTGTTAGTGATGTCTTAATTAATTAATGTATGTGTTTAAATAAATATTTTCTGTAACAAGTTATGACTTGGAAAATGGAAAATTATTATATTTCAACAACAAATGAAGAGTTTATTTGCAAAAACCAATAAACGCCACTTTAAAAATAAATGAGCTGATTGCCGTGCATTATTCTCCACATCTGAACCCTAAACACGTTTTGTCAAAAAAGCCGGTTTTGTCCACTTTCAAGGCATCGTGGGTTCACGTTTTACTGCAGAAGCTGACAAGCGCCCTTGTTGTTTTTGAACAGAAGCCGATAAGTCAATTTTAGCGAATCAGCGCGCTGTATTCAGGTCAGGTGACAAGGCTACTTTCACTTTGAAAAGACGTGCTAGCTGAGAGGAGTTTTGTCAAAGCTGACTAAAAGTGATCAAGAAATGATAATTTCGACAAACTTAATGAACCTGTGATGTCTTCTTCAGGGCGAAAAAGGAAAATAAAAGCTGAAACGTTTTCACGGAACCTTGCAAAAGCAGCGCGTTACAATGGTGAGGGAAAAGCTCCATGTATTGAGTGTAATCACATCCATAAAGTTTATGATCACAACAACAACGTTTGTCAGGCATCTACATTGTCATCTGAGGAGATTACACGAGTGTTTTTTTAAACTCTAAAACATGAAATGTGGAGTCATCTGCTTTTGCCAAAAAACGATTGTTGGAGTTATCTGCTTTTGCTATAAAACAAACTTTTAATATGTAAAAAAAACATACTTTCAATTAACTTTAATTCTGTAAATTACCTGTATTTGTTTAAGTTATTATTACTTAATCTAAACAACCCAACTGCAGTTTGATTGATATTACTTGGAATGCGAAATAAAAAAAACTTGATTTTTTCGGATAAATGCCGTTTTGGCACTCTTTGATGTGGCGTGACAGATCGCCGTATACTAACGCTTCAGTTCAAACAGCAGCGCGAAGCGTGAGCACGATCATCCCTTCCTCTTTACTACTAGTTTTAAAGTACAATATACATGAATGAACATCTCACCCCTGACATAATCCGTCAATTAGTGTTTCAACCACGGAAAGACGTCATTAAAACAGTTTCTAAACAAAATGTCCGTAGCATTTCATTTACCTAAGGCAAGTCATCAGTGTCTACACTACAGCTAGTTATTTGCTAGAGAAATTAAGTCGAAATATTTTTGACTATTCTTCATTATATTTACTTTACCTGTTAGTGATGTCTTAATTAATTAATGTATGTGTTTAAATAAATATTTTCTGTAACAAGTTATGACTTGGAAAATGGAAAATTATTATATTTCAACAACAAATGAAGAGTTTATTTGCAAAAACCAATAAACGCCACTTTAAAAATAAATGAGCTGATTGCCGTGCATTATTCTCCACATCTGAACCCTAAACACGTTTTGTCAAAAAAGCCGGTTTTGTCCACTTTCAAGGCATCGCGAGTTCACGTTTTAACGTGACGTCTCCGTTCCCTCCTTCAGGGAATGAGGGTTATATATGTAACCGAGATGTTCCCTTTCAGTCGCCCTGTGCGAGCCACCTGCACCTCTTTTTGGTGTAGGCCGGGGCTCGCAACAAGAAGACCATTCACCGTTGTCGTAGCACTACCCACTCAGTGAGATGTGATTGTAACCTCCAATTTTCTTAGTGATATTTGGTGCCAGTGTATCAAGATGACTCTCAGTGCCTCTACCCGTTTGAGGTGAGAACACAGAAGGATACCGGCTCCACACGAAGACTATAGAATCTAGTGAACGTGTTAGGGGTCGCCCAGCCCGCAGCCCTACAGATATCTGCCAGCGAGGCGCCACGAGCCAGCGCCCAGGAGGATGCAACACTTCTAGTACGAAGGCTATAGAATCTAGCGAACGTGTTGGGGGTCGCCCAGCCCGCGGCTCTACAAATATCTGTCAGCGAGGCGCCACAAGCCAGCGCCCAGGAGGATGCTCCTAGTAGAGTGAGCTCGCAGAGCGGGCAGGGCACACCCTGTGCCTGATAAGCCAGGGTGATGGCATCCACTGTCCAGTGGCCCATCCTCTGCTTAGAGATGGCATTCCCCTTCTGCCGGCCTCCGTAACAGACAAAGAGCTGGTCTGAGGTCCTAAAGCTTTGTGTCCGGTCTACGTAGCATCTCAAGGCCCGGACGGGACAGAGCAAAGCTAGGGCTGGGTCTGCCTCCTCCGGGGGCAGCACTTGCAGGCTCATCACCTGATCCCTGAAGGGAGTAGTGGGAACCTGGGGCACATAGCCGGGCCGGGGCCTCAGGATTACCTGTGAGTCAGCCGGCCCAAACTCTAGGCACGAGTCGTCGACCGAAAATGCGTGCAGGTCCCCTACTCTCTTGATGGAGGCCAGTGCAAGCAGGAGCAGAGTTTTCAATGAAAGAATCTTTAGCTCGACTGACTGCAAAGGCTCAAATGGGCCCTGCTGTGGTGTTTTAAGCACTAGAGACAGGTCCCAAGAGGGAATGGAGGGGGGCCGGGGAGGATTTAACCTTCTCGCCCCCCTAAGGAACCTGATGACCAGGTCATGCTTACCTACCGACTTCCCTTCCACGGGGTGATGGTTAGTAGCAATCGCAGCGACATAAACTTAAAGGGTGGAGGGAAACAGCCTTCACTCCAGCCCTTGCTGCAAAAAGTAAAGAACGACCCTGATCGGGCATCTCCGGGGGTCTTCTCGGTGAGAAGAACACCACTCAACTAACAGGTTCCACTTCAAAGCGTAAGCGTGTCTCGTAGACGGTGCTCTAGCTGAAGTGATGGTGTAAACTTCCTCTTGGGGTAGGTCACCAAGAACCTCCGCGTCCCGTTCAGGGACCAGACATGAAGTTTCCAGAGGTCTAGACGCGGGTGCCAAAGGGTGCCCCGTCTCTGAGTCAGTAGATCCTTCCTCAGAGGAATCGGCCAAGGAGGGGCTGTCGCGAGGAGCATTAGTTCTGG
>NW_015538065.1:487375-487867 GCF_001515605.1 Sinocyclocheilus anshuiensis
TTGCACAGTGTCTGTGCGAGAAGGCTCACTGGGGGAAACGCATACTTGCACAGGCCCTGCGGCCAGCTGTGTGCTAGTGCGTCCGTGCCGAGTGTTCCCTCGGTCAGGGAGTAGAACAACTGGCAGTGAGAGGTTTCTGGAGAAGCAAACAGGTCTACCTGAGCGGCTCCGAAACGTCTCCAAATCAGCTGGACCGTCTGGGGATGGAGTCGCCATTCTCCCGGGAGCATTGCTCGAGACAGCTCGTCGGCTGTACGGTTGAGCAGGCCCGGAATGTGAACAGCACGAAGTGACCTCAGAACCTTCCGACTCCAAAGGAGGAGGTGGCGGGCGAGTTGCAACATGCGACAGGAGTGCAGACCACCTTGTCGATTGATGTACGCAATGGTCGCTGTGTTGTTCATTCGGACCAGCACGTGCTAGCCCCGTAAGCGCCCTTTTGAGATGGTTCAAGGCAAGGCGCACTGCTAACAACTCTAGGCAATTGATATG
>NW_015538065.1:487971-490623 GCF_001515605.1 Sinocyclocheilus anshuiensis
CGCTTCCACGCCCACCTCGGGACTCGGCCATAAAGCCAGTGCTGGAGCGGTCTCATATGTAACAGGCCGAGCGGTGTAAGTGCCCCAGGAGCCTCTGAAAAAGTATCAGTGGGACCGCTGTCCTGCCCTTGAACGTATTCAAGCAGGCTAGCACCGACTGTGCACGTTCCTCTGTGAGGTGCGCTGTCTGTTCGTCCGAATCCAACTCCATACCGAGAAAAGAGATCCTCTACGTCGGGGAGAGTTTGCTCTTTTCCCAGTTGACCCAAAGACCCAACGGGCTGAGGCGCCAGAGCACCAGGTCCCTGTGCTCGCACAACTGATCTCGAGACTGTGCTAGTATAAGCCAATCTTCGAGATAGTTGAGAATGCTAACATCCTGCTCTCTGAGGGGAACAATAGCTCCCTCCACGAGTTTCGTGAAGACAAGGGGAGACAGGGACAGCCCGAAGGGCAGGACCTTGTACTGGTATGCCCGTCCTTCGAACGCAAACCGCAGAAATGGTCTGTGGCGTAAGTGTGTCTCGTAGTACCGAAGGATACCGCTGGTATGCATTTTAAAGAGGGCCCAGCGCGTTCCTTTGGCGGCTCAACTGGCGAAGCGCTAGAGGAGCGATGGTCACCCGAGGGTTGGTTCCCTGAGGGGTTTGCCACCACTGTAACCCTCAGACCGCCCTGAAGTGCGCAACCCACTCGATACAGGAACAACCACTGTTGAAGTGCCGTCCGCCAACACCAGAAGCTTCCAAGCGCGTTGAACTCGTAGCTCACTGAAGACAGTTGGTTGGAGCAGAACGATGTTGTCGCTCGGCTCCGAAGCGAAAAGCTGGTATGCATTGCACTGGCTGCCTTTTTATGCTCACGCTGTGATCAGCGGCAGCTGGATGCAATAATTGCCTATCAATGTGCATTGGCTCGTTTAGTTACACTCGAAGTAGATTGGTCTCTCGAAGCGAGATCCCAGTTCGTCAGTCACCCGTAGTGACCGACTGAAAGGGAACCTTATAGTAATGTAAAAGGGCTCCCTATAGTTTGGAGCAGAAGCTGAGGCAGATTTTTATCCCTAATAAAATTTTAATTATAATTGAATTTATTTAAAGATATCTATCTATTTATCTATATATCTATTGTGGCGAGTATCCCGGGTCCAGATCAGCGTTGCCCTGGAAACGCCGCTGCCACACTGATCACAGAAGCACAACACCTGTGCGTGACGGCACCCCAGGAGAGGGATCTGCACCATGGCACTTCACCCCACGAGCACCACGTTGAGACGGGCTCCGAGCACCATTCCTCCGAGCACGTGTGATCAGTGTGCGGGCAATAAATCACCCTCCGGGGCTCTTTCTATCAGTACCGAGTCTGTGTTCTCATTCACCCCGCGACGTATGTGTGTGCGTGTCTAATTTCAATGCTATGGATAATAATTGCTAGAGAAGAATTGTCAATCATTAAAGTATGTTAACACTTACGAATACATTTTTTTTTTTATTTTTTATTGTAGCATTAGTTATTAATGCACTAACATGAATTATCAAGGTATAATATAACATATTAATATTTAATATTAATATTTATATATTTATTTTATTTAAAAAGTACAATACATTTTTCATGGGTCAGTAGTGATTTTTATTTTTGTAATAAAGTTCAACACTATTTTAGTTTTCATTCAGTATCAATTTTAAAAACTATTGGTTGTATATAGTGTTGCTATGTGATTGCTCAGGTATTCAGAGTGGTTCTTAGTGTGTTGTTACGTGGTTAAAGAGAATACAAAAATTAGAAAAAAACAAACCAGGAAACATGGAAAATAGTGAGAGATGAGAGAGGAAACTGAAAGAGTGTACAAAGAAAAACTGAAAAGTTTACAAAGACAGAAAGAAAAAAAAGAGCACTGTGTATCACTGACCCCGGAGGTCTTCTCCGATGCCTAAGGCCAGTCCATCCTTGGTCCACTGCACAATGCCCGAATAGTTGAAGACCACGCAGGACAGGACCACCCTCTGGCCCAAAACCACTGACTGGTCTGCAGGCTCCTGAGAGAACCGCGCCGTCCGCACTGAAACACAACAGACAGTTTTCAATTACTATCAATAATGTCATGTACAAGCATAATAATAACAGTACAATTACTGAAAGAACTGAGCCTCTAATTCAGTTTACATGTGTTTGATGCAGCGAAGGTTAAAATGCAACAATATCATACACAAAATTTGAACTTGATTCTTTAGCAGCATTAACATTCTTCTAAACTTCTCCTTTTGTGTTCCATGGAAGTCAGTCAGTCTATGGGACTTGACATGAGGGCGAGTCAATTATGACAATTTATTTACAGAATTTGAAACTAAAACTGAGAGTAATACAAGTTAATACAGTATGTGACAGACTAAACATAAGCAAGAATCGTAAGAGTCAGTGACTGAAACTGCAGCATTACGCCTACATCCACTGAGCAGCTGAGTCTGTGTTCTCATTCATCCCGCGACACTATGTATATAAATATATATATGTATATGTATGTGTGTGCGTGTCTAATTTCAATGCTATGGATAATAATTGCTAGAGAAGAATTGTCAATCATTAAATTATGTTAACACTTACGAATACATTTTTTTTTTATTGTATATGTTAGCATTAGTTATTAATGAA
>NW_015538065.1:491148-495317 GCF_001515605.1 Sinocyclocheilus anshuiensis
GAATAGTTGAAGACCACGCAGGACAGGACCACCCTCTGGCCCAAAACCACTGACTGGTCTGCAGGCTCCTGAGAGAACCGCGCCGTCCGCACTGAAACACAACAGACAGTTTTCAATTACTATCAATAATGTCATGTACAAGCATAATAATAACAGTACAATTACTGAAAGAACTGAGCCTCTAATTCAGTTTACATGTGTTTGATGCAGCGAAGGTTAAAATGCAACAATATCATACACAAAATTTGAACTTGATTCTTTAGCAGCATTAACATTCTTCTAAACTTCTCCTTTTGTGTTCCATGGAAGTCAGTCAGTCTATGGGACTTGACATGAGGGCGAGTCAATTATGACAATTTATTTACAGAATTTGAAACTAAAACTGAGAGTAATACAAGTTAATACAGTATGTGACAGACTAAACATAAGCAAGAATCGTAAGAGTCAGTGACTGAAACTGCAGCATTACGCCTACATCCACTGAGCAGCTTCTCTTACAATAACTCTTCTAAGTCAATGTGGTTCCCTGGAAGAAGAAACGTGTCCCTTGATACCAAATTCCAGACACATTTCTTCACCCGCAAAACATGGTATCAACCAGAGTCGCTCTCTTTCTCTGACACACAGGAGGATATTTGATACTCCAGACAAGCCCGAGTCTCCAGCTTGAAGAACTGACTTACAATGAAAGCTTTCATTCAGAGCCTGAGTTGTGGATCTTTAATTGGACTGAAATCAAGAATGTGGTCAATTAAGTAAGGGCAACTCATATTTTCCCTGCATTCTTCTTTTCTTTGCTCAATGCTTCTCTCTTTCTTTCCTCCCTTTTTCCAAGTCCATCAGGAAGCAGTTTGCAACCTTCCTTGTTCTCTTTTTCTTTCTTCCGTTAAAAAATGAAAGTCTTGTCATCATTTTTATCCACCCTCACATTGTCGTATGACTGTCTTTCTTCTGTAAAACACAAAAAGAGAGCTTGTGAAGTGTGCCAGTTTCTCTTTTCCATGCACTACAGTATAAGGAATGGGGATTTGAAGGGATAGTTCACCCAAAAATGTGTGCATGTAAATAATGTTAGAATTTTCATTTTTTAACTGAACTATCCCTTTAAGTTTAAAAGACTGAAAATGCCACATCATAGTAATCAGAAAAGTACCATAAAAGTAGTCCATACACCTTGTGTTCTATATTCGAAAAACTTCAAAGCTATATGTATGAGAAACTGCTCAAAGTTCAATGCTGTTACTGATCAGTCTTCCTTTCCAGTGAGTTGAGAATGTCTCTGACCACCATATCATCAAGTGAGTTGAACTTCAGAACCAGATGAGTCTGATCCATGAACAAATCATTCTGAATGTTTTCGTAAACCGGATCAACTGATTCAGAACTCAGTTATATATGAATCACTAGGGCGGATGTCACGATTTTCAGTGAATATTAGAGCAACTTAAATTGTAGTTTGTTTCTATTGTAACTGGCTTCAAACTAGTGTTGTTATTGTTAATTAAAACTAAAATTATTAAAAACAGTTTTCATTCATTAAAATAAAGATGAAATAAAATATAAATATTGTATGAAAAACCTTTACTTTTTTTAATTTAGAAAATTAAAAAAAAAATTAGATATGTTGCCTTGCCAACTAAGTTTAAGGTACTATAATAGATATAATTAATACAAAAATAACACTAGATGTCTTTCCCCACCTGTATGAATTTCTTTTGTGTGTAAAACTAAAAACAAGAAAAGAAAATTGAGAAAAAAAATGTGTTTTCATTACTTGAAATATAGTTAAAATAAAACAAAATAATATTATATAAAGATAATATAAAAAAGGAAAATTAATTGACTTGGCAACTATTTAAATAATTAAAAACAAAATAACACTTTTTTTACACACCAACAACGAATAAAAATGGCATAAAAATGACAGAAGCACATAACACAAATACATAAATTAAAAGGGAAAAGCTAAAATATATCAACAAAAGCCTATTCAAAATATTATTAAATACTGTAATGGTATGCAAATAATGCTAAAACAACACAGTTTCAAACATCATGTCACATGGAGCACTTTTGTTATAATTTATAGTTCTTTAGTGTCCATTATGAAGCCCCGTTTAGTAATATTGTATGGAAAAGATCAACCAGCACATTCTTCAGTATTTCTCTTTTTGTGCTCCACTAAAGGCATGAGGGTGAGGAAATGATGACAGAGAATTAACTTTCCCTTTAACTTCACATTCCTATGGGAATCCCTGGTAACGCCATCATCTAGTTTGGGGCGATATTAACAAGAACAAATGTTACTTTTGATCTGTTTTGTCATTTTTGCACTATTCCTTGCAGTTTTCTATCCTTCTTGTTTAAATACATTTTTCTCTCCCCAGCTCTGCCTTCTATTTCTGTGGTCTTCCTCTCTGGTTGGAGGGGGTTTGGAGACACGCTGTCACAATCCATTTATCACATTAAATATCAGCCCTCTAGCCCTCTAGCCCTCTCTTGTTCTCTCGCTCCCTCTCTCTCGTCTCTCATCCCTCCAGCATTCCTCTGTAGGTCCTCATCTCTCTCAGTTTCTTAACAACTGGCATATGCCCACTCATCCCCCCCATGACCCCATCCCTCTCTCTTTCTCTCTTTTTCTCTCCATGTCTGTTTCCTCTCCTTCTCGTGCAACAGCCGTGATCACTTTGGGTAAATTTAATGAAGGCAAACAAGAGGAAACAATGCTCTAATGACCATGAAAAACATCATATATATACTGTAGGATAATGCAGTTAATATGTTACTCTGGAAAATGTTTTAAATGTTTTTGTAATTTCAATAAAAGCCAATGGGGTCCAAAACAACACTGGTCCCCATTGACGTTCATTATAAGAACTAATAAAACAGACATTTTTCAAAATATCTTCTTTTGTTTTCCACAAAAAAAGAAAGTTATACAGGTTTGGAACAACATGAAAGAAAGTAAATTACGAATTGTCATTTTTGGGTGAACTCAAATGAGGGAAAGTTAAACGTGATCAGATTTTTATCATAAGATGATAAAACAGGCAGAGAAAGTGGGACTCGAAACTAGAGCCCGATCGATATGGGTTTTTTGGGGCCGATACCGATACCGATATTTGGGAGTAAAAAAAGAGGCCGATATCGATATATCGGCCGATATTCTTTGTGTATATTATAGTACAGTACCAGTCAAAAGTTTGGACACTTTCCCATTCGTGTGTCCAAACATTTGACTGGTACTATATATAGAATACAGTATACTTGTTTAAATACATTTTTCTCTCCCCAGCTCTGCCTTCTATTTCTGTGGTCTTCCTCTCTGGTTGGAGGGGGTTTGGAGACACGCTGTCACAATCCATTTATCACATTAAATATCAGCCCTCTAGCCCTCTAGCCCTCTCTTGTTCTCTCGCTCCCTCTCTCTCGTCTCTCATCCCTCCAGCATTCCTCTGTAGGTCCTCATCTCTCTCAGTTTCTTAACAACTGGCATATGCCCACTCATCCCCCCCATGACCCCATCCCTCTCTCTTTCTCTCTTTTTCTCTCCATGTCTGTTTCCTCTCCTTCTCGTGCAACAGCCGTGATCACTTTGGGTAAATTTAATGAAGGCAAACAAGAGGAAACAATGCTCTAATGACCATGAAAAACATCATATATACTGTAGGATAATGCAGTTAATATGTTACTCTGGCATCCCAAACTCCTTTGTGTCATGCGCTTTGAACTTCATAAAATAAAACATTCACCAAGTAAGGAAAATTTCAGTTTATTTACTCCTTTATTTAAAGGAGTTTATTTAACCTCTGACTTTCTTCTGTAAAAACAATGTTGCTATCATTAACAAAATCACTTTAAGTAATTGAAATGAAGCTTAACCAAAAATATAAAGCTTATATAAAAAAAACAAAATTTATAAAAATAAAATAAAATATTATGAGAAATATTGCCTTGGCAACTAACTGAAAAATTAAAGCTGAAGTATTCAAATTACTAACTAACAATAAGAAACAAAAACCTACACAGAAATAAAAAAAGTACATAACAAAATTACTAAAATGTAAACTTTTAAACTAACTAAAAATATATAAAAAATAAAAGCTCATTAAAATAATAAATAAAAGATCATATATATATATATATATATATATATATATATATATACA
>NW_015538065.1:496749-516215 GCF_001515605.1 Sinocyclocheilus anshuiensis
TCATGTGAAGTCCACTTCGCAGGGCACTTATGGTCGAATAAGACAACACTTGAATGATGCTGCCTGAACAAGAGACCTCCTTACTGAAGTGTAAGTGTTGGCTGGTGTCACTATCTCGCGAACGCGCTGGCGGATCTCCACCAAATTCGGGGAATCCCTTCAGCTCGAGGGGCCCTCTCGAACGCCACCCTCCGCGCGTCGGTAGCTCCCTGGAATCGCTAGATCGGTCGGCGCCGGACCGCGAATTTAACCGCCTGTAACTCCTGAACCCCGGGGGCTATCGACGCAGGGGTGGTCTCATTCGAAAGAGGGCCTCGAGATGTACACTCGATTCGCGTTCGTAGACTTAAGCTTTTCTTCCAGGTCGCCAGTAGCAAACAATGGCGCGCGCTCTGCTGGACAAACTAAGTAATTACACCATTTCAAGCATTTTATCTGCGTTATATGTTCTGTAAACAAAAAGTTTCATATCGGCAGCGTATCGGCGGCATATTCGCCGATACCGATATATCGGCGACAGGCTCATATCGGCCGATAATATCGGCTAAACGATATATCGGTCGGGCTCTACTCGAAACATCTTGAACGTCCAGAATATCATAGAGACTTATGGGTGGGTTCTTGTGACTTGAGCCAGTAAGCAACCACATAAACACACACTCAAAACACCTTAGCAACTGCATAATCACTTCGTGGCAACATTCTAGCATTGTTTTGCAATGCATGCTCTACAGAAGATAGCATCAAGTTATCATAGTTTTTGTTAGTATACAGCGGGCCAGTATTTAACCTTCACTAAAATCCATATCTATCCATTAACAGTATTACATCACAGGGAGGTCATGCAACCCAATGTGACAATGCGGTCTACAGCTGCCCATCTTGTAAAGCAGCAGTGTATTTATGACTCCTTTCTATAGAAGATTACTCAGCTGCATTCATCCTGCACCTCCAGGGTTTTGTGCATATAGAAATGTGTGTGTATACTGCTAAAATGAGAGAGCTGGTGGATTAATAACTCTCTGAAGGCTTTGATGTGTTTAGAGGAAATACAAACCTGTGTACAGTATTCGAAAATGAGTGTCAAATGAGTAGTATTCAGGTGAACAATAAGCGCATCCAATATTCACTGAGACTCTTAGGTATGCAGCCAAAGGACACTTTGCTATCCCATGAGGCTACTGGAGCCCAGGAGCTGACAGATTCAAAAAGTAAAAAAAAAAAAAAAGTAGAAAACTGATTCAAGCAGCTTTTTTCAAGTGCTATAGGTACCAACAAAGATGTTCCTAATGGTTAAATTGTACTTGTTTACTCTTTAAAGTGGTTACCTCACACACTGGAATGAATTATGTCAGTATATTTGTACAGTAAATTTAATTATGGGAATTGTGTGTGTATGCTATATAATTCATTATAGTGTGCTTACAGTACTGTATTTGCTCTGCATTGAGCAGTGTAAAGGTGATCAGTATAGCGCAGGATACGATACTTCACCCAAAATTTTTTCTTCTTCTGTAGAACACAAGAGAAGTTTTTTTTTTCCTTGAGAAGACAACTTTTTCGCCGCATAATGAAAGTCAGTGGGGTCCAAAACAACATAGGACCACAAAGACTTTCATTGTATAGATTAAAAAAAACACACGCAGAGAGACATTTTTCAAAACATCTTTTGTGATCTGCAGAAAAAGAAAATCATACATGTTTGAAACATCATGAGGGTGAGATAGAATGAATGATTTTCATTCTTGAGCGAACTGTATATTTAACAGCTTGTCACACTATATGTGGTAAGTTGTCAAAAACATGCCATTATTTAACAGTCAATCATCCGTTTTCACTTGTAAATAGTGCTTGATCTGTGCATATTTCTCTCCTGATTCAGACGTGACAACTTTGGATGGATTTGTTTATTACAAACATGGTTTTTCACTGCACAAGACATTAATTGATGTACTGGAGTTGTGTGGGTTACTTGTGGATTATTGTGATGTTTTTATCAGCTGTTTGGACTCTCATTCTGACGGCACCCATTCACTGCAGAGGATCCATTGGTGAGCAAGTGATGTAATGCTCAATTTCTCCAAATCTGTTCCAATGAAGAAACAAACTCGTCTACATCTTGGATGGCCTGAGGGTGTATACATTTTCAGCAAATCTTCATTTTTGGGTGAACCTATCCTTTAAACAGGATTTCAATCAGTAGTTCACATAGTTCAAGCTTTCAAATCTACCTTCATTATATATTGCTAACTTTTGCTTGAATGCATGTCAGTGTTGTTTTATTGTGTTCACTTGTTTACCCAACGGCTATAGCAAAATATCATTGTAATTTTAAATAGGATGAGAGATTTCATTACATTATACATTTTGACTCAAAACCTAATATTTACTGAGATATAACGCTTCTGACAGCTTCCTACAGTATTTGACAACTAGCCCCGGTCTCCCCTATAAGTGCTTACTGCATGAGCTTGTTATTTATGAATCAACCAAGGAAACAAAAAAGGATGATAGAAGAGAAAGAGGAAAGGGGGAAGAGCGAAAGACACAGGGGAGATGAGGACAGAAACACAAATGCAGCGATGGAGAGAGACATGGCTGGAGAGGGAGTAAAAGGCAACTAATGAGAGAGGACCTGAGAGAGAGCGAGAGAGGGCTTGTATAGTTTTCATTATGTGGGTTATGCTGCAGTGACAAATTTAGAGTGTCCTGATTTTCTTGAGTCACTGATCCCTGGGTACCAGCAGTAGTCCGTGCCACACTGCCAACGTCCTGACCGCACAAAGACGTGGTCTCACACACACACACACACACACACACACACACACACACACTCTCATCGAGGGATCGCCGGATCACAAACCCAGCACACCAGCAAATTCACTTCTGTCAACAAACATAAATCCTGAAGATTATCAGTTTGCACTCCAGGACTGACTGGATCCGATGGAACGTCTTCAGATGTGTGCGTTACAGTACGAAAATATTCCAATGCGCAAACAAAGACTGAGATGATGTCATTTTAAATATAAACCCCTTCATGAATAGAGATAAAAATGGATAAGCTCCACCCCTTTCCCATTAACCAGAGAGAACTCTGTGGATTATATATTGAAAAGAGAGATCTTTAATGCATTCTAAAAATACCACTTTTGACTTTTGACTTGTTTTCCACTATAAATTTCTAAACGTTTTAAACTTGTCTTGTTTTCCAAACATAAATATATAAATAAAATGAAAAAGATCAAACAAGAACAAATATCTACTAATGAGGTAAGAAAAATAAGCTTGTTTTCCCTTTGAATAAATTAGATTTTTCTTACTCCACTGGCAGAATTGTTTAACCTTAAACTTACCTAATTTTGATAATTTTTCAGAAAACAAGACATAATAGCTTATGTCATTTAGCTTGTATCTTAATTTAAGAGTGTTTAGATAGTTGGACTGAAAACAAGACAAAAATACTAAATAAGAAAAACTTTTTTTGCAGTGTTGTTAAAGAAATTATGACACTGTAATTTGTTTTACAATAATTTATTTATTTATTTTACTAATTTATTTTATTATTTTGTACCAGACAAAAATACTAAATAAGAAAAACTTTTTTTGCAGTGTTGTTAAAGAAATTATGACACTGTAATTTGTTTTACAATAATTTATTTATTTATTTTACTAATTTATTTTATTATTTTGTACCAGACAAAAATACTAAATAAGAAAAACTTTTTTTGCAGTGTTGTTAAAGAAATTATGACACTGTAATTTGTTTTACAATCATTTATTTATTTATTTTATTAATTTATTTTATTATTTTGTACCAGACAAAAATACTAAATAAGAAAAAAAAGATGTGCAGTGTTGTTAAATAAATTATTACTGTCTTTTTTAATTGTTTATTTATTTATTTAGTTTACTCATTTTATTTACTTATTTATTTTGTACCAGACAAAAATACTAAATAAGAAAAAAAAAATTGCAGTGTTGTTTAAGATATTATGACACTGTAATTTGTTTTAAAAGTATTTATTTCTTTATTTTTGTACTAGTTAAACAATAGCCCAATAACATTTTGCTTATATCTCGATTTAAGAATGTTTAGATAGGCCTATTTGTATTGGAAAAGAAGAGAAAAAATATATTTTTTTTTTTTTAATAGCTTATGTCATTTAGCTTGTATCTTAATTTAAGAGTGTTTAGATAGTTGGACTGAAAACAAGACAAAAATACTAAATAAGAAAAACTTTTTTTGCAGTGTTGTTAAAGAAATTATGACACTGTAATTTGTTTTACAATCATTTATTTATTTATTTTATTAATTTATTTTATTATTTTGTACCAGACAAAAATACTAAATAAGAAAAAAAAGATGTGCAGCGTTGTTAAATAAATTATTACTGTCTTTTTAATTGTTTATTTATTTATTTAGTTTACTCATTTTATTTACTTATTTATTTTGTACCAGTCAAAAATACTAAATAAGAAAAAAAAAATTGCAGTGTTGTTTAAGATATTATGACACTGTAATTTGTTTTAAAAGTATTTATTTATTTATTTTTGTACTAGTTAAACAATAGCCCAATGACATTTTGCTTATATCTCGATTTAAGAATGTTTAGATAGGCCTATTTGTATTGGAAAAGAAGAGAAAAAAAATATTTATTTTTTTTTGCAGTGTTGTTAAATAAATTATGATATTTTACTCTTTTTGAACATTAACTACACTGTACACTGTTTTAATATTACACAAAAATAAAGGTATCTGGAAACAGCATTGATGGTGTCCACTCACATCTTACTGGTTTATTTTTTACATTCTTTTAGTACCAGTTAAACAATTACTCAATGTTTTTCGAGATGGCAAGTGAGAATGGAAGACAAAAAAAGACTGTCCCCATTACCTTCCCTGGCATATTTTAATCAAAACAGACCCTTCGAGGTAAAAATCCTAGATACCAGTAAAAGCAGCACTGTTACAACGTCAGACAAAAAGAGCCGAGCTGTTCAAACTCCTCGGTTCGCATGCAGCACAACGGACCAGACACTTGTGTGACTTCATGTGCTAGCCGCTCTCAGACAACAAAGGAGTGTGTCTGAACAAGGAATATGTCACCTGCTGCGGTCAAGGTGCCTGTGCCAGAGCGACGGGAAAACGAACATCTGACACCTCGACAAAGAACAGACAGCCACTATCAATGCTTGCGATGCTCAAATGATTTTATTGGCCATTTCTGATTTCAGATGTCGCTGGCTCGTTAAATTGTTCTGTGCATTGCTGTCATTGATAAATTAGCACCATATAATTTATTAGTGCACATAAAGCTGTCATAATCATTACATCCGTCCCATTTTTAATGCATCCTATACATTAACCCCTCTCTCCATGCCTTTTTTCATCCCCTGCTCTCCAGCTCTTCAACCAATCAGGCACTTTCAATGGCTCATAGTGTTGCGTCACCATGGCAACAGCTGACGTATGCAAAAAACTACCCCAAAAGTTTTTTTGCTTGTTTGCAGGCATGTGTGTGTACGCATGTATGCAGTTTGCTTATGTGTTTGTGCGTGCAGGAGGCATCTTTGTGCTTTTTAACATTTAAAGAGTTAAATAAATGTCCAGTTACCTAGTGTTTTTGAAGATTTCAATTGAGAATGCATGTGTGTGTATGCATGAACGTATGTGTGTATTTGCATGTGCCTCCTGAATGCATGTGTGTATATGCATGTTTGTGTGTGTTTATGCATGACAATGCATGAGTTTGTGTGTGCAGGAGGCCTCCTTGTGCTTCTTTAACATTTAAGCAATTGACTAAATGTGCTTTAAAACATTTAAACAGACAGATAAATGTGCTTTTTAACATTTAAACAGTTAAATGTCCAGTTAAACCCACCCAATGTTTTTGAAGATTACAATTAATGCGTGTGTATGCATGTTTGTATGTTTTATGTGTGTATTTGCATGTGGAGGAAGCCTCCTTATGCTTATTTAACATTTAAACGGTCAAATAAATGTGCTTTTTAACATTAAACAGTTAAATAAATGTCCAGTTAGACAATTACCCAGTGTTTTTGAAGCCTCATAATGCTTATTTAAAGGGGTCATATGATGAGATTTAAATTTTTCCTTTCTCTTTGGAGTGTTACAAGCTCTTAGTACATAAAGAAGATCTGTAAAGTTGCAAAGACTAAAGTCTCAAATCCAAAGAGATATTCTTTATAAAATTTAAGAGTCAACCACGCCTCCCTAAAACGGCTCGTTCTAACACGCCCCCACATGTCTACGTCACGATGTGTGGAGATTTGCATAACGCCGCCCAAATGTTCACGCAAAGAAAGAAGGCGTAACTTTTATTCTCACTGTAGTATTGTTGTTGCCGCTGCCGCCATGTCGTGAAGGCGCTGTGTGCTTCGTTGTGAAAGCGAAACTACTTTGTTTGGTCTTCCAAAAGAGGACGACATGGTAAGGGGCATAACATTTCCGTCACACGCGTCAGGTATTCGGCCAATCACAACGCACTGGATAGCTGGCCAATCAGAGCACACCTCGCTTTTCAGACAGATGAGCTTTGTAAAAATCGACGCGTTTCAGAAAGGCGGGGCATAGAGGAGAAACAATAATGTACAGTATGTGGAAAATAATGTGTTTTTTTAACCTTAAACCGCATAAACACATTTCATTACACCAAATAGACAAAATAATGTTCTTTTCAGCAGCATCATATGACCCCTTTAACATTTAAACAGTTGAATAAATGTGCTTTTTAACATTTAAACAGTCAAACAAATGTCATGCGGGAACAACTGCAATGAAAAATGATCAAGCAAAACCTAAACCACCCAGAAAACATGTTTTTACCGTTACTAGCTAACCGTGTACGAGCGCTTTGCTTTGTTATGTACAGATCTGTGTGTCCCTTTCCTTTGTCAACATTTCCTCATGTCGTCTCTTATTTGTCTGCAGCCTCATGCAACGCTTTTCCTCCATCATCTTCCCGCTTTGCTCCTCTCGATTCGCCCTTGCCATTCCTGACAGCAAGGAGAAACACCTCTTTCCCAGTGTCGCTCTCTTATTCTCATCTCCCTCTTCACACCTCTCTCTCTCTCTCTCCTTGTCCTCTTACCCCCCTCCCATCCCTCATTCCTCTCCTTCTCGCTCTTTGTCCCTCTATCTGTGCAGCCCAGCGTTGCTATAGAAACCGATCTATTTGAAATAGGAGGGAAGGAAAATTATTTCTCGCTTCTTCCCCATTTCGCTCCATTCTCGGCCACCGGGTCTCATCTCCTGCAGCATTTATACAGTTGATTTTAACATTATTTATTTGCACGAATCGCTGCTGGAGCTATTGTTGCCATGACTACTGTGGAAACGTTGACATAATATTACATACAGTGACCATGGCAACCTCAAGGGTCATCAGCAGAGAGCTATGCTAATGCTTGGACGGACTGTCCACTTCCAATGAGCCGAGGCTTGAAGTATTACCTAATACCTTACAGACGTCCTTTTAATGCACTAAATATTTGGCTTTCCAAACAAATATCAAGAGGCTAGGAATGCCAGATGTGTTTTGCGTGTGTGTGTGTGTGTGTGTGTGTGTGTGTGTGTGTGTGCACGCATTTGAGGAAACACGCACAATCTGACATTAAACTTGCTCTCAGAATACAGAGAGAATTTACTGGTTTCATCATATGCCTTTAATTTTATGACTTTGACGCAAATGAATGGAAATCACTAGTCATATAAAAAGTAAGCATTCCACTCAACTGTGGGAATCTCCTTCAATGCCGATCTAAAGATGAATAACGCTGATGAGTAACTAGCCAGGAGTCATTTATGTCTGATTGATTTTTACATGCTCTTAATGTATTCATCACTAGATTCAAGTCAACTTAAAATGCAATGTTTAGGGATGCTCCGATCCGCCTTTTTCGCCTCCGATACCGATTCCGATACCTAGGGTTCGGTATTGGCCGATACCGATACCAGTGAAGTTTTTTTCCCTCATTAGGCCTATGTATATTTATAATCTATGACAAAAATGTATCATAAACTAGGTTAGTGGATAATTCGGCAGCAAATGTTATTCTAGAAAAATCAGTGCACAATAATTTTAGAAATCCAAACATTTAGTGAAAAAACTATATTTTGTCTAAATAAAAGTGTTGCACTAAATATGGTAAAAATGTTACACATTGCTATTTGTATTATAAAATCCATTCATTAAAAACATTCATATATATGTTTAAGTATATACTATAAAATTAAAATACAGAATGGAAACAAGTGGTTGGAGGAGTAGTTGTTTCAGAGGTGAAGCAAGTTACTAGAGTTTGATATAAGTTAATGAAATTAAATATTTTTTTGCTAACAGCTAACAGCCCATATTTTGGGCTCATCAGACTACAGAAACTCATAGAGGTTTGGAGGGTGAATAAATGACAGAATTTCTATTTTGGGTGAACTATCCCTTTTAACTTTTTTTGGATTAATTTGCATTAATGAATGATCCTCAATAAGCCCAAGAACATGCGTTAGGAAAGTCAAAGGGGCCATTTTGAGTTCCCATTGACTTTAGTGTAGAAAAAAAACATTTACAATGCATTTTTGTATTGAGTCAGCACCGGAACAGCTAGCGTTTTAACAGCTCTACATTTTGGTCCACAACCTCACCGGGTGACCGGTAATAATGCTTTTGATGCAGAATGCCTCGCTGTCTCCCCAACTGTGAATGGCCTTTATTCGGCCGGCCGATTGGCCAAATTCGTCGAGCAGCTCTCCCTGATTTGAAAACTTCAGAGAACGAGAAATGACATCACCATCATCATCAGCCACATTCCATTGCAGTGGGGGAGGGGAAGCGGTGGGAGGGGTGTCTGAAAAACTCCCCACACACACACACACACATACAACAGAGGAGAATCTCATCAGTGTCTACAGTACAGAGTGGCCTCTTCATCATGCGCTCTCTCTTAATTCATGTGCTTCTCCATCTCTCTCTCTCTTTCTCTCTCTTTTTTTTCCTTCCTCTCCCATTCCATGACCCCTCCCCCTCTCCTCTGACTACAGGAATGCAAGAAACACATCTGGAACTTATTAGAAAGAGGGAAGGGGGAAAACGAACTGGGGGATGGAAAGAGAGAGAAGGGAAAAATGAGAAGACTGAGGGAGTGAGGAATGACAAAAGAATGAAAAGCAGAGTGAGGGCCAGAACAAGGGGCCACTCGACAAAACCATTTCTGGAAAGAAAGAGATGTGCAATGCAGGAGCGAGGACCAATTTTAAAGACATAGTTCAGCGGAAATTTCAATTGTGTCACTATTTATTTGCCATCATGTCGCTGCGAACCTTTCTTTCTACTGCAGAACTCAAAAGGTGAAATTATGAAGAAAGTTAGGGTTGGTTTTTGTCCAGACAGTTGCAAAGAATGGGAACTTGAGCTTTCAACTTCACAAAAACACTTTAAAAGTGTCAAAAGTAGTATATGACTCAACGTGTTATGTATAAGTGCTGTTTTAATGGAGCTAATAGTCTCCAAGTGTTAAGTACTACTGGGTTATTAGTCAGACTTCACAAAAAAAAAAAATCTAAACTGCAGCATTTACATGACATTTTAAAAAGACAAATGATTCATTTCTGACTGAAATACAACTGAGTCAAATGTGAATTCATGAACAAATCATTCAGTTGAGTTCAGTGAACCAGATCAACTGAATCATTGAAAAGAACTGACTAGATAAAGAATACTATTCACAATTCAAACATCATTGCTTACATTTATAAGGTATTCTATGACGCTTTTGCACCTTTTTTGAGGCTTGAAAGCTCTAGTCACTATTGTTGTATAGAAAAAATGCCAGTTCATCCCCCAAATTCTCCTTTTGTGTTCTACAGAAAAAAATGAAGAAAGTTCAGAATGATGTGAAAGAACAAGAAAGAATTTTCATTTTGGTTGAACTATTTCTTTAAACAGCACAAAATAACAGCTAATGCTGACAAAACACAATGTGAATGAATGGAAGGCTGTTCATGTGAAGGGAAACATGGCATGTTCAAAATCATTTCAATGAGAAGGGATGTGGGAGCCTCTAAAAGAGGCGAGGGGGGTTCAAAGATCCTCGTCTAAGCCAGCCTTTGAACTTTTCCCCCCTCATATTCATTGGAAGCAAGAGAAAGAAAGAGATCGGAGAAGAGAGGGTGCGAGCAGCCTCTTCTATGAGAGCAGTCAGGCATGAGTAATAATGCCTTTCTCTCCCTCTGGCCTAAAGCACTCCCCCCTCTAGCTCCCCCTTCACCCATCCACCCCCCAACAACAACAAAAAGAAAACTCCAATCTTTGTCAATTCAGTTCCTCAACTTCACCCACCTGTCCCTAGTGCCATCTTTTCTTACAGGCTCACCTCCAGACACGACGACACCCACAAACACACTACTTGCTTCCATTAGAAAAAAAGAAAATCCACATATTTTCATAATCGACTAGTCAGTGGGTTGCCTGAACAATGAAGTGGGTTGTCTAATTGGTCTTAAAGTTGCAATGAACTGTAAGTAGCAAAAGGTATTTTATTCCATATTGTGACACATTTGAGTAAAATGGATTATTGAAAAAGAAAAAATGTAGGGTGGGGACTTGGTTTTGTCATCGGTTGTTGATTGGATGGAGGCAGATCTGAATATGAACTTGCAACTAATTGTAAGCAAGAGGCAGGGTTTAAGTTGATTAAATGACTGGAGAAGTCCAAAATGCGTCACCAGAGAAGTCAGTAATTTTCACTGAAAAAATTAGTCATGACAGTCTGATTAAGAAATATAAGGTCAAAACTAATAAAAAAACAAAACATACAGTACGCAACCAAAACATGAACTGAAACTAAAAATGAAAAGCGAGTGCAAACAAAATGGAATGTTGGGGTCATGATTCCCTTTTTATTTTAAAAACCATAAAAGAAAAATGCCAGAATGCTTTCCATTACTACATACAGTAGTATGCACTAGAAACTAAAGATTACAAACCAATTGCTAAATCATATCTCATCTCATTCAAAAATAAAACTTCTGTCATCACCCTCATGTTTTTATAAACCTGTATGGGTTTTCTTTCTGTGGAACACGCAAGTAGATCGTTTGAAGAATGTTGGTAATCAAACTGTTTCAGTTAACAGTGACTTCTATTGTATGGTCAAAAAAAGACATTTCTTAAAATATCTTTTTATGCGCCACAGAAAAAAGAAAGTCATACAGATTTGGAAGGATTCACCCAAAAATTTTATTTATAGTCATATAAACAGACTGAAAATTGTATGCTGATACCCTCTGCAGAAGGTCTGAAATCTCATTCTCAATTGTGCTCAGATCCAAAAATGCACCAAAAATGGTGAATCAATGCGTCACATAAATGACACAACAAGACAATGTTTGAAGATGCGGAATGGACTGAGACCAAAATTTCACTCCTTACCAATTTCAGTTCCTTACACAAAGCTATCATGTGGTTTGAAAATGGCACAAAAGTCATACAGTTTGTCTATGGTGTCTTTGGTGCATTGTATGAAAACCATTTAAAAAGTGTTCCATGAAAAAAAAAAAGGTTTTCAATGTGTTTGGAATAAGATGTAACAGTAAATGAGACGCTTAGTGAGCTATCATTACAAATAGAGCAGGTGGGCTCAATACAGCTCATGGAGATCTACCTTCATTTCTAACCCTGCTCATACACACCTGCCTGTAATTTCCATTTGAACCTGAAGACCATAATTAGCTGGTTCAGGTGAGTTTGATTAGAGATGAACAAAATCAACTCCGCCTGAACAGATATCCATGAACAGAAGTTGAATATCCACTTGCTGCACATTCATTCCACAGTAATTAGTGGAAAAAAGTTGCTTTATTTCTTCCTTCTTTACTCTTTAGATGCTGAAAAGTGATTTATTAACATTATTAATAACTGCATATGATTTTAGATTCAACAGAGTTCTTAGTTTGTAAAGAGTTAACAATTTCAGGACATGCCTGTGTACCAGTGTGATTCATGGGACAACTGCAGGTTTTATTAGAAGCATTGCTTCTGAATGACTCCTGTCTGCCAAGATGGAGTGGGCCTGATGCTTAGGCTCACGTTACAACAGTTTTAATAAAATAACACCTAACATGTTTAGGAATGCCTGACAAACTCATAATGAACAAGATAGAAAAACATACTGCTAGCTAGGGTAACAAAAACAGAAACGTTAGTGTATCTCATCTGCAACCTGGTCCAGTTTCGAATGCATATGGAAATTAAGTGCACACAGAAGGATACAAGCACATGACAACAAAGAACATCCCTTACAGTATATGCGCATGTAGTCATTTCTTGGGCAGGTTACTATGCTTCACAATGTGTTTAATGTTGACATATATTACTACACTGCGTACAGAACAATCAAACAGTTATTAGAAAGACAATGGCTGCATTGTTGTGAGGTCATCACAATTGCCTCTGCTAACCTTATGAAAGTCATTACAGTAATGCACCTCTTTAAAAAGGTATCTGATGGGCCAACTTACATGCCAAGTCATGTTGCTCTATGAGTCGAGGCGACTGACCCGAGTATATTAGCGTTCCTACAGCACCCATACCTTAATACTTTCTATCTTAAGACATAATAGCAATAAATCATTACAAATGACATCAGTGCGTGTGCATTACTGTACAGTTGTTCCAACAAATCCAATGTATGCAAAACTTAAATGAATATTCAGTCACTTAAAATCAGTCAAGTTGTCAGTCTGTCACATTCTGCCTTTTGTTTTCCACAGACAAAATGAAGTCATACAAATTCAGAACAGCACCGAGGTTGAGAAAATGATTACTAAATGAATTTTCCCTTTGCTACCTGTAATGCATATTGTGCATTTCACACTGTACTTTCATTCATTCTAGTGAGTCATTCTGTATTCTGCTTCATTTTTTTATAACAGCTCTAAACATTGTGTGATGCTGAACAAAGCAGTGTCTGAATCCCTGAAAGACCAATCTCCCCAGATCTCGTTGCATGCTGACGTTCAAAGCAGCCATCAAGAGTCACCTGGACCTGTTTTCAAAAGGTATTTCTCGATGAATATGCATGTTTCTGCTTTGACTGTGGACCTTATGAGAATGGCTTACATCATCTGTTCTACCTTACCGGGACAAAAACACGTCCCTCACCTATGATGGAGTGGTTTGTACCTGCGCTCCCTCTCTCTCTGACTCACTCACTCACTCACACACACACACACACACACACACACACACATGCACAGTGTGTGATAGTAGACAATAGGGAGGGTGTCCGCATAGGCGCGATCACGGGAAAAGATGCTGTAATCTAACAGGTATAGCTCGGTGCTGTCGCCTAGCAACTCGCTGGATACATTAATACAGGCGCACCTGGATTTGCAACAATGCAAGACATTAATTAGCCGTTCTGTGTGCAGTTAAAATAGGCGGTTATTTGTGATCCAACGCACTTGACTGTGAGTGAGTGTCAGACGGGCGCAGGTGCGGAAATTACCTGCGTGAAAAGCAAACGAAGCGGTGCGTTTCTTGATGCGGGAGTCTGTCAAAGACCCCCTGCGTGCGTATGCATGAACGTGTGCATGGGCGCGTGTCCTTTCCCCCCCTCAAACCTCTTGTCTAATTTGTATTCTCATGATGAGAACATGTTTGACGGGAGGGAACGCCGCTGGCAGAGTTTATAGTCATCCCCGTCATAACGGAATCGAACGACAGCACCGATAACTTTGCGCGTGGAACGCAAAGGTCACGTTGCACCTTTATGACCGGACAGACATGAACGCTGTAAAATCCTCCGCACATCTGCCCCCTTTTCTCTCTCATTTGCGCTCACACATACGCAAGTTTGAGCTCGCGGTTCATCAAACGGAGTCGCTTACCTCTGTGAAAACTCAACGCCAAACTCAGAAGCAGCAGCAGTCCCTGCATGGTTCAAATCTCCGCATGGGGAGCGTCAAAATCCCTCCGAAAGTGGATTATAATCCTTCCATTCACGTGTTAGCTGTGTATTGCCCCTTTTCGCCCCCTGCACTACTTTTTAGCGCATTTCTAGTCGTTTTTCTTTAGCCGTTCCCTCTTTTGCCCTCCTCTCTTGCGACGCTCTGGTTTCTTATTAGTGGCACATTCCTTGTTCATCTCTCTCTCTCTCTCTCGTGTCAGCAGCTGCCGCCCCCCCCCCTTTTCGCCCCCCTTCGCTACTTTTAGCGCATTTCTAGTCGTTTTTCTTCAGCCGTTCCCTCTTTTGCCCTCCTCTCTTGCGACGCTCCGGTTTCTTATTAGTGGCACATTCCTTGTTCATCTCTCTCTCTCTCTCTCTCTCTCTCTCTCTCTCTCTCTCCCCTGTTTCTTTTCAGCCATCTCTCTCTCGTGTCAGCAGCTGCCGCCCCCCCCCTGTTTCTTTTCAGCGATGTCCAATTCATGAACGAATCGTTCTCTTCAACCGAATCTTTTCAATGAATCGGTTCACAAACTTGCTGAACAGTGGTTTACAAATCGGACTGAATCTGTCCGAGCGGTTCTTGAGTCAAAACATTCTTTTTCGGAGCAGAGAGCTGCATGCAAAGTTCGGGTTAATTAATTAATTTTTTCGCGGAAGTCTTGGAACATTATGAGGAGCAGAGTACTTCTGATTATCCTCCAGGTATGTAATCTGAATACCTTCCCGGACGGTTCATTGATCCACCATGCTGGTACTGTATTCTGACCCATATGTTCTTTGACCTACTGTATGTCCGATCCGGGTTAACAACTCACCGAATCAATGAACCAACAATTGTTATGCTCGATTCGTTGTGAGACGAGAACCGATGAGTGTGCATTGCATTTGAGAGAGAGCATCTGGAGAAAAGTACAGGTTTGATTGATGGGGCCTACAAACAAACATAGGCCTACTAGTTTTAAGAAATATTAATATAACATAGACTTTGTTTTTATTCATCTATCAGTTCTACAAAACTTATGGTCGCGGGAAAACTTAGCCTACTAGGTTATATTTTAAACTTATATAAGGGATGTCAAGGACGTGATGACTTTTTAATTAATAATTTAGATTTATAATTATTTTTCCTATACATGTATCCTTATTGGAATATTTAGATATTTTTTTCAATATATGTAATTAACAGTCTTGGCAAGGTTAGTTTGGAAATGTAGGCTACAGTAGCTTACAGATTTGTTTGAAGTTACCCTATCTAAAATGTAATAAGTAGTGTAACTATTTCAGTTACTTTATACAAATGTTTTCAACTGTTAATCATTTTCAAAGATGTAACCTACAGTAGTATTCAACACTGATTACTGTCACTTTCGAAATTCTTCATCACTTGAATTAAAATTATAATAGCCTAATTTAATTTTAAAGCACAGCCACCACAAAATCAGACTTACTTTGGGATCATTCTGAGGTTAAATACAGATATTTTAAATTAAATTAAATTGAATTAGCCTACATGATTTAGTTACATATAGTTACTAACCAACACTGGTAATTAAACCAACAAGTATTAAACCACAACAACATACATAAATACATACGTATGTACATACAATCATACATGCATGAAATAAAAACGTCTCCGGTTACTGTCGTAACATCGGTTCCCTGAGAGACGGGAACGAGACATGGCGTTAATGCCTTGGGGACTCCCTTCCTTCCTAACCTACCTGAAATCTTATTGCACAACGCCAGTGAAGTTGCAGCTCTCGCTGGCCAATGCCAGCCAAGACGGCGAATAGGGGCGGGGCCCCCGCCACTATATAATGCGCCGTATTGGCGGCATAAGCTCAGAATCTTCCGACTGAACCAACAATACAGCAGACCTGAGCAGTGAACACGGCGGCCTACGCCATGTCTCGTTCCCGTCTCTCAGGGAACCGAGGTTACGACAGTAATCGGAGACGTTCCCTCTCGAGAACAGACTCTCGACATGGCGTTAACGCCTTGGGGACTGTATAGAACAACGCCGTGGAAGCAGCAAAGTAAAAAGGCTCGGCCTCGGCGGAGCTAGCATGAACAGTTCTTGTAAGACACTAAAAATAATCCCCAACCAATCAAATACAACCCTGCGACATGCCTCGAGGGGATTGGATGTAGATTCCCGCTTAGGGATCCATCAGGTTACTCAAAATCCATGTCCGATGGCAGGTCTCTTATTGAGAGAAAGATGCAGTGCCGTCACCATACAAAGCTAAGACATTATAGTCATGTCAAAAGCATACAAGTATGTAATATAACAGTGCAACAAAGCATGTGAGCGGCAAGGCCGCCAGAGGTTGTTTGGAGACCGGCTGCCCTTTGGCGCTGCCTCCATAGCATACAAACAGCTGCTCAGATTGCCGAAACTGAGCCATGCGGTCGATGTAAACTCGCAAAGCCCTCACCGGACACAACACCTGATTCGGGGCGGCATCCAATGAAGTCTCCGCCTCTGGAGTGAAAGCAGAAAGAGCCACCACTTGCGCTCTGAACGGTGTCGAGAGCGATTTAGGCACGTAGCCCAATCTTGGCTTGAGCGTGACGTTACAATCACCTGGTCCAAACTGCATGCAGTCCACATTCATAGAGAGCGCATGCAAATCCCCCACGCGCTTGACCGAAGCAAGGGCGAGCAGCAGCGCTGTTTTAAGTGAGAGCTCCCTCAAGCCGACAGTCTGAAGCCAGAGCCAGATCCCAGGATGGCACTGTAGGAGGGCGAGAGGGTTTTTGTCTTCTCGCGCCTCTCAGAAATCTGGTCACTAGATCTAGGTCGTATTCAGAAAGCTCACGGGACGAGACGGGATGGGGGGTGTTAGCGAGGGTTGTGCCTCACCGATCAACGGGGAGTGCGAGCCTTCTGCTGAATGTTTGAGCGACACGGATGTGCGTATGTGCGAGAGGCTCCACGGCCGAGTGTGAATCCGCTATCACTGGAGGAGGAGAAAAAAGCTCTTTTTGTGAGGGTGTCACAGACTTTATTGCATTTTGAACATACACAACACAGACATTCCCGTAGTCGCCTGCAACAGCCAAGGGGACTTCGCGAGAACATCTCAGACGCTTCGTGGCGGGCTGGCCGCTCGGCGCTCTCCTCCTCTGCACCCTCCCGTCAGGAACAAAGCTTCTGTTCGGGGGAACTCCTCCGGGACGGCTGCCTTTCTTGAAGCCGTGACGCCCCTTCGGTGTCCTCTGCCACGGAGTTTTGGCACGAACAGACGGCTCTGGGGCTGAAGCAGAGGGGGGCCATTTCGACGGCCGGTTGGAAGCAGATGAGGATCTATTACGTGCAGGGAGTTGCGCTGCAGCCCGGCGTGGCAGGAAGTGACTCGCCTTGGAGCGCTTCTGTGCCTCTGAGAAGCGCTCCGCGATAGCCTCCACCGCGTTTCCAAAGAGGCCGGATGGAGATACAGGAGCGTTGAGCAGCGCCCTCCTGTCCGCGTCCTTAAGCTCAGTGAGTGTCAGCCACAGATGCCGGTGGAGCACCACCATGTAGCCCATGCTCCGTCCGATCACCTGGGCCGTCTTCTTTGTGGCTTTAAGTGCAAAATCCGGGGCCTCGGGATCAGACCCACCCTCGTCCAGGGATTTCAGGAGCTGTGCCTGAAAAACTTGGAGCACTGCCATCGTGTGAAGCGCCGAGATCGCTTCTCCCGAGGCGGCGTACGCTCTGTCCGCGACGTGTGCAGTCAGACGGCAGGGCCTTGATGGCAGCGTAGCACCCGTCTTCAGGGAAGCAGAGGAGGGTCAGAGGTGTGAGGCGATGGATTCCTCGACGGGCACTGATTCGGGGCGGCATCCAATGAAGTCTCCGCCTCTGGAGTGAAAGCAGAAAGAGCCACCACTTGCGCTCTGAACGGTGTCGAGAGCGATTTAGGCACGTAGCCCAATCTTGGCTTGAGCGTGACGTTACAATCACCTGGTCCAAACTGCATGCAGTCCACATTCATAGAGAGCGCATGCAAATCCCCCACGCGCTTGACCGAAGCAAGGGCGAGCAGCAGCGCTGTTTTAAGTGAGAGCTCCCTCAAGCCGACAGTCTGAAGCCAGAGCCAGATCCCAGGATGGCACTGTAGGAGGGCGAGAGGGTTTTTGTCTTCTCGCGCCTCTCAGAAATCTGGTCACTAGATCTAGGTCGTATTCAGAAAGCTCACGGGACGAGACGGGATGGGGGGTGTTAGCGAGGGTTGTGCCTCACCGATCAACGGGGAGTGCGAGCCTTCTGCTGAATGTTTGAGCGACACGGATGTGCGTATGTGCGAGAGGCTCCACGGCCCGAGTGTGAATCCGCTATCACTGGAGGAGGAGAAAAAAGCTCTTTTTGTGAGGGTGTCACAGACTTTATTGCATTTTGAACATACACAACACAGACATTCTTGTAGTTGCCTACAACAGCCAAGGGGACTTCGCGAGAACATCTCGGACGCTTCGCGGCGGGTCCGTCGCTCGGCGCTCTCACAACACAGACATTCCCGTAGTCGCCTGCAACAGCCAAGGGGACTTCGCGAGAACATCTCAGACGCTTCGCGGCGGGCTGGCCGCTCGGCGCTCTCCTCCTCTGCACCCTCCCGTCAGGAACAAAGCTTCTGTTCGGGGGAACTCCTCCGGGACGGCTGCCTTTCTTGAAGCCGTGACGCCCCTTCGGTGTCCTCTGCCACGGAGTTTTGGCACGAACAGACGGCTCTGGGGCTGAAGCAGAGGGGGGCCATTTCGACGGCCGGTTGGAAGCAGATGAGGATCTATTACGTGCAGGGAGTTGCGCTGCAGCCCGGCGTGGCAGGAAGTGACTCGCCTTGGAGCGCTTCTGTGCCTCTGAGAAGCGCTCCGCGATAGCCTCCACTGCGTTTCCAAAGAGGCCGGATGGAGATACAGGAGCGTTGAGCAGCGCCCTCCTGTCCGCGTCCTTAAGCTCAGTGAGTGTCAGCCACAGATGCTGGTGGAGCACCATCATGTAGCCCATGCTCTGTCCGATCGCCTGGGCCGCTTTCTTTGTGGCTTTAAGTGCAAAATCCATTTTCAGGAACTGTGCCTGAAAAACTTGGAGCACTGCCATCATGTGCAGCGCTGAGATCGCTTCTCCCGAGGCGGCGTACGCTTTGTCCGCAACGTGTGCGGTCAGACGGCAGGGCCTTGATGGCAGCGTAGCACCTGTCTTCAGGGAAGCAGAGGAGGGTCAGAGGTGTGCGGCGATGGATTCCTCGACGGGCACAATGCACGTATATCCTCGGGCTTCCACCCCGTGAACTTTAGTGAAGATCTCCGACCCGCCAGCGTGAGTGTGAGCCGATTGGGGCGCAGCCCGCGCCTTAGCGACCTCGTCGTGCAAGTCGGGGAGGAATGGGGCTCGCTCCCTCGGAGCGGCCGCTCGGCGACCCGAGTGAAGGAACCACAAATCCAGCTTATGCCGAGTTCACACTGCACGATTTTAGCCCGATTTTTCACTCGCCGACAGGTTTTGCGAAATC
>NW_015538065.1:516579-524766 GCF_001515605.1 Sinocyclocheilus anshuiensis
GGAGGGCGGGCCCAGTCCTTCTCAGACGCCATTAGGGACAGCGCCTCGTCAAGATCGTCGTCGTCCCCCGCCGCACCGAACGAGATAATCTCCGAAGCGCCAGAGGTGGGTTGAAGACTCTCTTCTGCCAAGCACACAGGAGAGCGGGGGGGGTGAACTGCGCCGAGAGAAATCACCTAGGGCGATGACACTGAGAATTCCTCGCTGTGGAATTCCTCCGGTGAATTCCTCCGGTGAGTGCTGCCTCCGCATGGGCGAGATCCAGGCACCAGATGCAGAACTCGTGAGTGTCCGGGGCCTCGATGGGTCCCGAACACAGCGTGCAAACTTTGGACATGCTGGAACGCCTAGAAAGAAATCCGTCTTTCTGCGTTTTCTCCACAGCTGTCTTCGATTGGATGTGTGAAAGAGGAAGATTCTGAGCTTATGCCGCCAATACGGTGCATTATATAGTGGCGGGGGCCCCCCCCCTATTCGCCATCTTGGTTGGCATTACACAGGGTTGTTTTGTGCCCAAATATAGCTAGTCATATGTAGGCGAGTAATTGACAGTAGCAGATTCTTACCTAAAATTTACATTAATGCATAAACAACTAACCAAGAGTAATAAATAAGTTACCAATGCACTGAACCTGTATTGCATTTGTAAGCATTTGTATTGTTAAAAGGGAAAATAATTATTTGGACATATTCAGATTTTTTTATGAGAAAAAAATGTTTTGACATAAACAAAAAAGATGTTAAATCCTCTCTTCTATTTTACAGAAAGCGCTTTTTTTCCTCTACACTTTGAAGTGCTTAAAATATTCGCTGTTTTTGAACCGGTTCTTTAAAACGAACGCTCGAAAGAACCGATTCGCTGAACTGAGTCGAACTGCCATCAATATTTCCCTTTACCCAGCCCAGTTCAGTTGCCCTCCCTCCCTAGAACTCCACAGCGACAAAAAGTGTGTGTGTGTGTGTGTGTGTGAAAGAGAGAGAGAGTTTTTAAAAAGAGAGAGTTTTTAATGAAATAAATTAAGCGAATCTTTGCTTCTTTTTTTGTTGTTGATACATGTAAATTTACAGTGATTGGATACTGAATTTTTATTCATTTAATCAGTCCATATAAAATGCTCTTCATTTTTCGGGGTTTACATTTCTTACACTATTCTGTGTGCTTTTAGTCAACGCACACAGGTAAGAAGCAGCCTTAAACTATTACACTCATATCTTTCATGTGTACTAAATGCACAAAAAAAAAACAAATAACATGCCCCATCCGAGAGCTGCACTGCATCTCTGCCGGGACTCGAACCCGGAGCCTCTGGATTAGAAGTCCAGCGCGCTATTCCATTGCGCCACAGAGACCGGGCCAATAATAATCGATCAGACCCGCTTTAGAGACACACTGCACAGCGTATGGCTTCATCAGCATCCAGCAGCATCAGGACCACACTGTCGCCATTTTGGTTCTCCGCGGACTGCCATTAGGGGGAGCTCTACGCGCAACTAAACAGACGCTTTGAGCCAACATGGCGGGACTCCCAGTGTTGCAACTTAGCAATTTTGTTGCTAAATTTAGCAACTTTTCACACTACCCTAGCAACTTTTTCTTCCAAAAGCACATAGGAACAAATTTAGCTATTTTTAGAATTTATTTGGCTATTTTGAGCAACTTTTGATAAGTGACTCAAACGATAAAAAGGCACACAATTTTTTGCAATTGTTCAATTTAATAATAATAGTTGAATACTTTAATAATTTAATAATTGTTCATTTATTATAGCTTGTACCTGCGATTGTAGATCAGTTAGTACACTGTAAGAAAAATATTGAGAAAAATGGAAAAGGTACTAGTAATTTTTCAGGACATTATGTGTTATCCATTATCCGTTCTAACCCTGTAACCCGAAAACACAAAATACAATGGGTAATTTAAAATGCAGGTACAAAAAAAAACGTGAAAAATCAATACGGAAATTTCCTTCATATTAACATAGTAGATTGTGTCCTATTTTTACAGACTTTTCTTAGAGTGTAGCATACTAACGAACTACTAATACACTGCTTAAAACTATAATTGTTCAGAATGTGTAGTTTTATTAGTTTATTAGCTAATAAAAAATAATTGTAATAGTTTAAAAAAGTGTTCAATAATTCAGTGTTGTATTAAAAAATACAGTTATTTATATTTTAATATAATATAATGTATTTATATTATTTTACGAACAAATCTAAATTAACATATATAAAATATATTTTTTGCTGAGATTTGATGTAGTGACCACTGAAGACCACTGTGAAGCCACCGGAAGTGTTCGATCCGCCATCTTACTATTCCCTACCGGCAGAGAACACCATTGAGTCACCGCTAAAACACTGACTTACATTTTTTTTTTTTTTTTTTAATTATTCAACAGTATCAATTTACACACTCAAATGGGGAACAATAAAATGTATATGACAAAATATACACTTTACCAATCACATCTCCATCATACATAAATGGCCATGTGTGTGTGTATATATATATATCTCTCTACATACAATAACAACAAACAAAACAAACATTCTTTAAACATTTCAGGGGGTTGCAAGGAGGAAAAAAAAAAATAGGTACAAAATCTTACCAGTCTTAAAAGGAAAGAGACTCCTACATGGTTTTATACAATTCCCCAAGGGATTGATTATCTTTGGATAAGTGTTTTAAATATTCTAAGTATTTTTTACATTCATTTTAAAAGCAATTTAAAGAGGGTTTACTGTTATTCCACTTGCTTTTGTGTATATGATATTTACCCATTGTAATACTAATGTTTAACATCAAAGACCATCTGCACAACCAAAAACCAAAATCTGAAACAAATTTAGTGATGAAATATCAGTGTTGATATCAATATTTAGCCAGCTGTAAAGATCCTGCCAGAACTTCAATGTGACTGGACAAGAAAAAAATGAATGTTCAATGGTTTCAGGCTCTTCTAAACTCAAAACGGAATCTTTTCCGTAAAATTTTGGCAGCTGGATACACATTATTAATAATCCTAAACTGAATATCCTTAATTTTAGGTAGAATTGGCCATTTAAGATCATTACAGAATTTGTTTTTAAATATTTCATTTTCAAATTGTTTTAATTTTTAAGGTGTATTGAAGTCTGAAAATAATTTACATGTTAATACATTCACTATTACTTTGTTCTTACATTTTTTGTCCCCAATATATACTTCTCCAATCTTTAACTCTCACTGACCTAAAATTACATCACCCGATTTGAAGCGAATCAGTCACACGTGATTAGTTTTTATGTTAGATGTATGTAAATTCATTTTTACTTCAGATGTTATCGGCAATGTTTATGGTCTTTTGGGCAGGATAAGCGATATATTTAAAGGTGGGTGTGTCTGCTGCGCACTGCCGACCAGTGTTGGGCTAATTACTCAAAGAATGTAATATATTACTCATTACTAGTTACTCCTTTCAAAAGTAATATTGTTACTTTACTTATTACTTTCTGGCAACAGTAATTAGTTACACTACTAGTTACATTACTTTCTCTTCACGCCCCACAGAAGTTGTAACTGTGTATCTTCCACATATCTGTTACACCAAATACACAAAATAATGATCTTTAAAATTAGCATCATATGACCCCTTTAAAATAATTTGTATTAGTACCGCAGATTTGCTTTCTGCACATCCAACAGTGTCTACTTGCATTGTCATTCACTCCCGACAAGACCCGCCCACTGAGGCTCATACTTCTGATTGATATGTAAACTGGCCAACCAGCGATAAAAAGTTACAGCAGCTGCTTCAGGTGTTTGTAACTTAGTGCAGTGTTCCCCAACCGGGGTGCCATGTAAAAAATCCTTTTTTTATATTTTTTAATTGTTAAAATGTTCAAAAAAGCATCTAATACAGTGAGTGAGCAAAAATTTATGAGATAGCTATAATGGTAATTAAACAATGTTTACATATGAATAAAATGCTACATTAAAATCTGTCATATACAGCGGGTAAAATAATTATTGAACACATCACCATTGTTCTCAGTAAATATATTTCTAAAGGTGCTGTTGACTTGACATTTTCACCAGACGTCGGTAACAACCCAAGTAATCCATACATACAAAGAAAACAAAACAAATAAGTTCAGAAATTAAGTTATGTGTAATAAAATGGAATGACCCAGGGAAAGATAAAACACTGACAGCCAATCAGAATCCATCCTGCTGTAACGAGCTCAAGAATTTAAAGCGGCAGACGAGTGTGCGCTTAGAATAAACAGACGCTATCGTTCGCTGGTGTGGACGCTAATATCGTTATCTTTATAGTTATCGTTCTTGGTGTGAACGGGGCTTAAGTGTATAACTTATCACTGTAATACCGATTTTGTTATTTTTGAATTTAGGTTATTTGTTACTGAACACTGTCAATGTGAAGCAACAAATATAGGTATTTAATCATATAGGCCTAATTATGCTGCCGTGTCTTCCTAGGACACACGCATTTAGAGCGATCATATGAACGGTTTGGTCAGCATGGTCTGTGGCATACTTTTCTTCTTGTCCAATTCAATGGACAAAAAATAAATAGTAAGTTATTTAAATTGTAGAGACAATATTTCACTAAAGAAATGGTTCAAAACAAAGCCATGTTGAGCATGTGTTTCCTTACTGAATGGATTTGCGTTTCTGAACAAATCGGGAGATTCAATGATTCACTGATCCATTCATAAAAACTGTTTCTTACTTCGTTCCTGAATGAATCAGTCGTTTTGAAAGAATCGTTTGAATAAATGACCCAGTGACTCACTTATTAGGACAGTGGTTTGCCGCCACCTACTGGTAATTTTAGTTTCACATTTAAAAGTATCGTTATCATTCTATTTTTTTCTAGCATTTTTATTTCAGCCGTTTTTATATTTAAAACATTAATCTCATAATATTATTTATGCAATTTGTAAGTGCAGTGTAATGTAAAAGTGCTAGAAAAAAAAAAAAAAAATGTAGGCTATAGAACCCTGCATGTTTAATTAGGCTTATACTTGGCTTTTTTTTTAAAGCCACTTACTCAATGTAAATATATACATGTATGTGTATATATATATATATATATATATATATATATATAAATATATATATATTTATGACTTGATGCGTTCCTCTGATAAGAACGCTCGATATAGCAGTGAATTCAGTCTGAGACCCAGATAGTTTATCTCTTGCGCGGGGAGTAAACAGCTCTTCTCTCGGTTCACCTTGAACCCCAGACTCGTCAAATGTGAAAATAGGGTCATTGTATCCCTTTCTGCCTGCTGCTGTGACTGCGCGCAGAGCAAAAGGTCGTCCAAATAGGCTGATACTCTGACTCCCGCTTGACGCAGCGGTGTCAGAGCAGCCTCTACACATTTGCTGAAAGTTCTCGGTGCGAGAGACAAACCGAACGCAATCCTTTGATACTCGTAAGCTCTGCCCTGATAAGCAAACCTGAGAAATTTCCTGTGTGCAGGAAATATTTCTATATGGAAGTAAGCGTCCTTGAGATCTATCGATGTGAACCAATCTCCTTGACGCACTACTTGTGATAACGTTCGTAAGTTGAGCATTTTGAACCTGTATTTCCTGAGGTGTTTGTTCAGGGCCCGCAAATCTAAAATAGGGCGGAGACCCCCACCTTTTTTGGGAATCACAAAGTACCGGGAGTAAAACCCTTGCTGGCTTTCCTCTCGCGGCACCGTTCTTATCACTCCTTTGTTCAAGAGAGAAGATATTTCTTCCTCTAAAACCTGCGCCGATTCCCCCTGTGCTGTTGACATAACCACTCCTTTGAAACTCGGTGGTTTTACAGCAAATTGGAGTCTGTAACCCTTCTCTATTGTGGATAGAATCCACGGAGATACTGCGCATGCGCGCCAGCTCTCTGCTCGCGCAGCGAGTGAGCTCCGCTCCCCTTCGCTCACTGGTGGTGCGGTGGCGCCCCCCAGTGGCGAAAAAGGGCATTGCAACTCCAGTGGGGAATCTTTTGGTTTCGTTTTCATAATTTTGATTGTTTTTATATACTTCCCCGCCCTTGGCCCTTGGCCCTTGGCCTGGATGCGTGGGAGTTTCTTTTATTTTTACACCTTCTTTGCTCGTGTAAACATTCTCCTCTGCCCTCGACATTAACCCCGTGGGTGGAGGGAGGGGAATAGTTGCAGGGAGTACTCCGTGAACTTGTGGCACTGACCCTTGTACAACTGTGAGTGAACCTACTGAACTGGCCCTTAAAACAACTGAACTTGGACCGTTTACAGTTAACAACTTTCTCCGTTTCCCCGGGGGTGGGAGAAAAGTGTTGAACTCTGAGGGGGGTGGAGCAGAAAACCCCAGGTGCTGCTTCCTGTCCCCCTGTGTTAAACAGTCCTGACCCTAGGTCGCTCGTCTCTTTTTGCCCACTTGAGGGTTAGAAGGACGATGCTTTGCTGCAGCCACAGCATAAGACTGTTTCCCCTTAGCCTGAGCCGGCCTTGGCTGTGCTGACACATTAGCCGGATGCTGGGGTGGTGGGGGGCGATTACCACGATAGTTCGTGTATCCCCCTCTTGACTGTGACATGGAACTCACGCGAGCAGGCTGATAAGGTCTGACTGGCGGTTTCCTTGGCAGGCAGGTTTCGAACGCCTCTCCCTCCTTCTTTCTCAAGTCACACTGTTGGCGCATGGCTGTGACAGTCGAGCCAAACATTGCCTTGGGATCTACGGGGGCGTCTAGAAATTCCACCTTTTCCTTTTCTGAAAGGCCTGAGAGACTGAGCCACAACGCTCTTTCTCCCACCACAGCTAGCCCCATACTCCTGCCACAGCTCTGAACTGCCCCACGTGATGTGCGGAGGTTCAGATCGGCTATCACACAGATCTCCTCCCAAAGGGCTGGGTTCGGAGAGCCTGTGTCCAGCTGACGGCCCATCTCCTCCAACAGCTCCCCCTGGTATGCTGTCAGAAGAGATGTCACATTAAGGGCCCTGACAGCCAGAGCAGAGGATTTATATATCTTTTGGAAAACCGAGGCTGAAAACCGCTCCGTTTTCCCAGGCAGCGTGGCGCCTGCAGACGAAAACGCTGCCCTGTGTCCTGGATGCAAGTGGTTGGCTACTGAAAGCTCCACCTGTGGGGGGTCAGCTAACCCCAGCTCCCCCATATCCTGAATGTACAGTCGTGCAAAACCCTTAACAGGCACACGGTGGGAAAATGGTTTGTCCAAGTGTCTTTTCATCTCCGCCATGCATGCCGGGACAGCTGGGATGAACTGTCTAACTGGTGTAAGATGGCAATCTCTTACCATCGTAGAGATCCCTCTCTGCCCCTTTCCCCCATTGCTGAGAGGGCCAGTCAACGGAAAGCTTGGCCGTAGCCCTACGGCAAACTTCCAATAAGTCTAACTCCACAGCAGAGGAAGAGGGTGTCTCCCCACTCTGGCTGCTTGGTGGACGAGATGTATTAGGAGGGAGGATAGCATCCTCCTCCTCCTCCTCTTCATCATCCTCCAGAAGATGAGGGGATAATTCCTCATCATCATAGTCTCCTGTCACACCCGCAAGGGCATCACCGAAGAGGGGGGGCAGGTCACGAGCCTGCACATCCATGATATCACCCCAGGTACTAGGCTCTTGCGGCTGCTTAGCTGTCTCCTCTCTGGGCTGAGTCTGAGGTTTGAAGCTTGGGCCCTGGTTTCCTTCCACTGACGGGTTTATTAGCCTGCACATCCATGATATCACCCCAGGTACTAGGCTCTGGCAGCTGCTTAGCTGTCTCCTCTCTGGGCTGAGTCTGAGAGGAGAGGCATGGGTCCTGGTTTCCTACTATCGCAACCCTGAGTCTCCTCTCACGGGTTTTTTCAGGAAAACTAGCACAAATAGAGCAGCCCTCTGGGGTAGATATCGCAGCTTGCGCGTGCTTAACACCTAAGCATGCTATGCAGAAAGGATGTGAATCCTTAGCCGAGATCCATAGACCGCACGAGCACATGCGAGGGGGAGCATCTCCCCCCCGACCTCTCTGCCTTTCTAGCCGTGGCCATAACTCTTTTCACTCTCTTCGTTAGGTAACGAAGGTTAGGTTAGGTCATAACTCTCACCGTGACGTGTAGGTTGACCCTCCGGAGCAGTGGTATGCACCACTGAGTTATTTTATTTGAATAAACTCCTCTTTCCCTGTATCCAACAC
>NW_015538065.1:524808-528837 GCF_001515605.1 Sinocyclocheilus anshuiensis
TTATTTGAATAAACTCGTCTTTCCCTGTATCCAACACGAACTGAATCGTATTCGATCGGAAAACAGGCTGTTTATTCCCGAGAGTGGAAAAACTTGCCTTGATGCGGACGTTTTTCCCCTTGGCACGAGAGAGACACCCAGCTAACAGCAATATAAGATTTACCGCGTTTGCGATGTCACCGGTCGGCTTCGTCTGTAAACAGTTGAACGGTAAATCCAATAATGCGTCAGTCGAGTCCACAATCTTCACAGGGAAGAAAGCGAGAATGACGCAGCAGCGGGCTGCGGTGGGTTATATACCAGGGAGGCGGGACTCCCTGATCGCTGCAGCGATTGATCTGTCAGTCTGACAGACATGGTGTAAATTGGTGCTTCCGCAGTCGATCACGCCTGAGGCGTTCCCATAGTGAGATACCGAACGGATGTTAGAAAGAGAACTGATCCAACACAAAATATAATCAAGTTCTTTATGTAAGTAACGTAACAGTTACGTAATTATTCAGGAATTATTAAACATGAACGTATTAGTATCAGAAATTGAATTGAATATACAATGAATAACTAAAGCAATAGCCTCTGATACTTTTTGCTCTATGTTGTACTGAAATGAAAAGCTTACCTTACCATGCATCATCTTGGAAATAAAGCTTCATGTCTTTAAATCCGTACTGTATGTAGTCAGTTATTTCTCTGAATAAATTATGATGTGTATATTTTTAATGTCCTGATTGAGCAGCATCTATTTCAGACTCTCCAAGACCGCACAAATATGTTTACTAGCATTACCGTTTCCATGTAAAATGTTATGTATTTGCTAAATAATAATTAAACCACTGTTTAAATCATTACCTGCTTCAAAACGAATGCTGTTAACGAAATCATTGTTGAAAATTAGCAGCTGTCACGAATCCTGTCCATGAACTTCCATCCACTTGCCACCAGAGGTCGCCCTCCCATTATATTGACTCTCACACCACACAGACTATTACACATCACCCTGGAATACATTTCCCATGCGCCATTGCGCTAATCACAAACTCACCTGAAATTTATCACACACAGCTGCTACCAATTACACCCACTATAAGAATCAGTCTCAAACAACCATTCACTGCCGAGTATTGTTTAGCGTATATCACTGTTTGGCTGATAGCTACCTTACGGAGACTGCTTTAGTTTTCCTAGCCTTATCTTAGTCTTACCTTGTCTGTTTTCTCGTGTTCTGATCATTGCATGTGTATCTCGGATTACCCCTCTCGTTTTGCCCTGTTCAGATACTGTTTGCCCCTGCCTGGACCTTTGCCTTGTACCTGGATTATCCCTCTAGTCTCGCCCATGTTGGATTATGTTCGAAGTCGACTGACCCTCGCCTGTTTACTGGATTTAATGTCCTGATTGAGCAGCATCTATTTCAGCTCTGCAAGATATGTTTACTAGCATTACCGTTTCCATGTAAAATGTTATGTATATGCTAAATTAATAATTCATTTAACCACCGTCATTACCTGCTTCAAAACTAATGCTGTTAACGAAATCATTGTTGAAACATCTGCAGCAAGCCGTACGAATAAAAACACTATAACAAAATTACATAAACAATGAATAACTACAAGGCGAATGAAGTTATATGTGTAACTGTTATACAAAGCATAAATCTTCAGATTTCAGAATGAGCACTTTGTCATTTGTTATATATAGGCTATATATATTTTTTTTTATATATATATATTTATACTACGGGGCCCTTGAATGCTTGAATCTGATTGGCTGACGAACGTTCTGAGGTGTGCAATTATTTTCAGGGAAACGCACGGCGAACGTAGTTCCAGGCAGCTCTCTTGACCGCATTACAGTTCCATATCACTTTGCATAGTTAACTGTAATAACGGAAATTATCATACAGTACCTATACAGCACACAGGAATTACTGCAATCACACGTGCTCGCACACACACACTACGGTCACGCAGTTTGCACAAAAAGGTGTTGTCAGCGCCGCCCTGACGATTTTAGCAGTAAGCCTATATAGTGTAGCAACACATGACATTTCTCACTAGCGAGGTAATAATAACAGCGCTGTTTAGAGACGCTGCTGCAGAACAGTGTTGAGGGACGCACAGAGGTAGCCTAATTCACACAAGCTCTCTCTCTCTCTCTCTTTCTCTTTCTCTGTGTCTCTGTCTCTCTCGCTCTCATTCAAATAACTTCATTAATAACTGCATTAGAATGCTATCAACGGCTCAAGCCTCCATTACCAGCATCTGATCGATGTCTTGAGGTGTGGTAAACTAGTATAAGCGTAATAATGGACTCCGGGCCGTTGAATTATTAGAAAAATAATGCATCCACCACCTCGGGTGTGCATTATTTCTCTAATAATTAAACGGCCCGTCGTCAATTATTCCTTACATATATATATTGAGGTCGTGTCCGTCTGATGTTTATCATGTTCATCTGATGTATGCTACTGTAATGAACGTAACTTTTAAGCAGGGGAAATTCCCGACATTAAAGCATGCAGTCCGTAACTTTTTTGGTTAAAAATGATCCGAAATCAATATTTGAGCAAGTACATAACCAGCCAGTGTTCAAAACTTTCGCCTTATTTTAGCCCAATTCTACGGTCCCAGCGCCCATAAGGTGACAGTCGGTTCACTTTGTTTTGTCGGTGGCCACGAGATATTAATTTGAGGGAACGTCGGTGTCTCATTTAGAAGGCTGCGCCCTCCGGAGGTCGCATTCGAAGGCTGCATACGTCATTGAGGCGGCCTCATTTCAGAAAAGCAGGTAGGACACTCCGAGAATGCGACCTTCTTTCACAGGAATTTGGAGGATGCATGAGGTGTATCCTTCGCTGCTACAGATAACCCACAATTCTTTGCGTCGCCGTAAACAACCGTTGTTAATTTGAAAAATGCCAGCGCCGGCAGATGCACACACAAGCGCAGATGTGGTGTTTACACTTACCTTAAATCGCCTCGGTAAAAACGGATAAACTTTGTTTTTAATATCCTCCTCCTTTTTTTCTCTCTAACAGATGTCTGCTGTAGGTACGCTGCAGCTCCTCAAACATTGAACAAAATAAAACAGGTAAAAGCATTTTTTTTTTTTTTCAAATTACTTTCCGAATTTAGAAATAATTTTCCTTCATTTAAGTAGTGTGAGAGCACAACGATGCTCTAAATGTGTTGGCATAGCAACGTGATACTTCCCGTTTCCTTTTCCGCCTGTCCTACGAAGGCCGTCTCATTTAATTCTAGGTTGAGGACACTTCGTATATGCATCCTACAGAGGATTCGACCTCCGGAGGGCGCAGCCTTCTAAATGAGTCACAGCTAATATTCTGTTTCAGCTGGAAATACGTCACTACACTGAAATAAAGTTGGCAGCAACTTCCGGTTCACGCGGACTTTAAAGTTTTGTATAATTATGCTAGCATTTGCTAGCCTACCATATATTTGGTAAATAAACGCCTGACAATTATGCCAATAACGTTTTGACTTTATGATTGTATTTATGCCCATGTGTGATGATAAATGAGCGTGTTGTGTTTTCATTTACAAATGAAACTACGTGAATGCTTAATTCCTCAACAAAACACTATAGTATTTATAATTACGGTCTATTAATTAGCCGAAATAAAATGAAATATATGTTCAATTTAAACTGCATTAAGGCAAAAATTCCAGTCAGCAAAATCAAAGCTTTATTGGCATGTCGAGCATTTACAGTAGGCTAATATTTACAAAAGTATTCAGAACGTTAAGAGATCGAAATGAAGGGAAAAAATGAATATAAACGAATATAAAAATATAACCAATAATAATAGGCTAATAATAATAATAATATACAAATATTCAGTTAATGGACTTACAAGACTGTATAAAAATGTTTTATTGTAGACCTATTTTATTTTATGTACTTTATGTAACATTTATTCATGATAAATTTCAATTGAATGCTGACTATCGCATGTAATACAGTCCGGTAGCCAAGGCCTATGGTTAATATAATAATTTAATAATGTAA